>NC_138981.1:147308690-147494723 GCF_964341445.2 Mesoplodon mirus
CTAAGCAGTTTTTTTTCATAGATGCCTTTTCTATAGCCATTGAAATCACCATTAAAACATGTATTAATGTGATAACATTAACAGTACCTAGATTTTTTTGCTACTCATCATGACTTTATTTCTGGAATATGTACTACTTTATCATTATTAACAAATTTTGCGTTCAATTTACTTATAATTTATTTAGAAAGTTGGGATCTATTTTATGTGTGTGTATATGTATGTATGTAATTAAAAGTGGTACCTAACTCTGTTCATTTAAACACTTCCATTTAATTTTACCACTTTTGTTTATTAAGTACCTGAGAAGTAAACTATCATTTCTTCATGGGGAACCTCTCTGAACTCCAGCCTAAATTAGAGCCCTTTGTTAGCCCTCTCACTGTACCCTGTATTATAACTACGTAGTTATCTATGAAGTGGATTATTGACCGAGTCACCCACTAGGCTTTAAGTTCCATAAGGTCCGGGGATTTTATCTGTTTAACTCACTGCTGTAATCCTGGGACCTAACTTGCAATTAGTACATAGTAGACACTTTAAAAATTATCTGTAGAATGAACACATGATTAAATAAATAGTAGTTTGAAAGCTGAAAAAAAAGAAAAAAGAAAGAAAGAAAAAGAAACAGAAGACAAATGTGCATAAATTATGCCTCTTGAAACTGTCGGTTTGAAATATGGATGCCTTTGAATTTTTTTGGTCGATATACGACCCCAGGATTTGTTTTCAGTGCAGGTGTGATTTACAGGCCTGCAATTATTTTGAATATCAACTGACCATTAACGCTGGGATTAAAGCTGCTGTCGTGTGAAACGCCCACAAGGTGGCAGCTGTTCTACTTTACCAAATCTGGTTACTAGGGCAACAGAGCCTCAATGGAAGTTGTGTTCTAGGTTGTAATTTAGAATGGCGTGTGCCAGGGAAAAGCCCCTTAAGTATATGTCTCACTACTTCTTGTTCGTTTATTTAATTTAATTTTTATTTTTATCACAGCAAGTTTGATTACAAAGTTTGGCTTGTTCTAGGTGTGCAAGATGTGGTTCTTTTACACATAAACATATGTCTATTCTTCCTGGAATCCTTTTCCCATGTACGTTATGACAGGATGTTGAGTAGTCTTCTCTTGGTATTCCGTAGGTCTTTGGTGATGATATATTTCACCTGTGTTTGTATATGTCTGTTAACCCCAATATCCTAATGTATCCAATCCTCACAAATTTCCATTGGTGAACCATAAGTTTGTTGAATGAATCAGTGGTTGCCCTTCTCTGTGGAAATATCTTCACTGGTATCCATTTATAGGTAATACCTAAAAGTGATATCATACGATATGTGTCTTTCTCTTTCTGACATACTACACGTTGTGTGATTGCCTCTAGACTCATCTACAGTGCTGCAAATGACATCGTGTCCTTTTTTTCCTTGTCCAATACTCCGTCTGTACATGTACCAGTTTTCTTTGTCCACTCATATGTTGATGGACTTTTTGGTTGCTTCCATGACTTGGCAATTGTAATGCTGCGGCAATGCACATTCGCCTCCCTGTGTCTTTCCAATTCTGTCTTCTTAGGTTATAGGCCCAGGAGTGGGCCTGCTGGATCATATGGTAGAAAAATATTTACGTAGTAAAAGCACCTCCATTCTGTTCTCGTTAGTGGCTCTTACCAGGTCACATCCCACTTAAAGTTGAGGGTATGCACTTCTGCACAACACCTTCAGCATTTATTGTTTGTAGTTTTTTTTTTGCTGAAGTTTATTCTGACAAGTGTGAGCTGCTATATGTTTGTGGTTGGATTTGCATTCGTCTCATAATCCATTGAAATTGAGCTTTCTGGCATGTCCTTTTTTTATTCAAACTGTGAGTAGAGCTTACCTCTTCCAATTGTTTTCGTGAAGTATGTGTGACATTTAGAAATATTTTGGCCATTACCTCCCTAATGACATTCTGAGGGCAGGTTTCATTTACAGCCCTCCAGTACTGGTGCATATGAAGTGACCCTTAGCACAGTTTTTAAAGCTGCTGTTGCAGGTCACTGCCAGAGGGTGGCAGCATTTCTGCTTTTCACAAGCTTTTAACTAGGGAAACAGACTACCTTGCAGTGGTATTTCTCGGTTATAAATTAGAGTGGAATGTGCCTGGATAAACCCCCAAAGGTGATGTGTTTTTTTTTTTACTTTTGTTTGTTTTCTAGATTGAGTTTATATTTTTTTATTGGAGTCATATTCCATTGTGTACATGGACCACTTCTTCTTTGTGCATTCCTCTGTTGATGGACATTTTCGTAGCTTCCAAGTTTTGGCTATGATAAATATTGCTGGAGGGCAGGATTGCCAGGCTGTTTTTTTCTTGTTTTGCAGTACGTAGGCCACTCACTGCCATGGCCACTCCGATTGCAGAGCACAGGCTCTGGACGCACAGGCCCAGCAGCCATAGCTCACGGGACCAGCCGCTCCACGGCATGTGTGATTTTCCCGAACCGGGGCATAATCCCGTGTCCCCTGCTTCGGCGGCGGACTCTCAACCACTGCGCCACCAGTGAAGTCCAGCCTGTGTCTTTTTGATTCTCATCCTCTCAGGCGATAGGCCCAGCAGTGGGCATGCTTGATTGAATGGTAGCTCAGTACTTACCTTTTCAATGCACCTCCTTTGTGTTTTCCTTACTGGCTCTTAGCATGTCCCACGTTGAACCAAGCCTAGGCATTTTTCCACAACCCCTTCAGCATTTATTGTTTGCAGAATTTTTGCTGATGGTCATTCTGACTGTTGTGAGCTGATAGGATTTTTGTAATTTGGATTTGCATGTCCTTAATTCTTTCTAAGGTTCATTTTTCCACACCTTTTAAAATTTCTGTTAATGAACAAATGAAAAACACGTAGAATACAATTAACCTCTTGAAATTGTCTTCTTGAAAGGTTGCCCTCAAAATTGAATTTTTTGGTCAATATTCGCTCCCAGGATTGTTTTTGAGGGCAGGTGTCATTCACAGGCCTGTAATGAGTGTGAATATTTATTGACCATTAGCACTGGGTTTAAAGCTGCTGTTGTGGTAAGCAGCCACTAGGCGGCAGCATTTCTCCATTCACAAATCTCGTTACTAGGGCAGCAGAGCCGTTCTGGAATCCCTGTTCCTAGGTTGTAAATTAAAATGGAATGTGCCAGGAGAAAACCCCATAAGTTTATGTTACATTATTTCTTGTTTGTTGTTTTAGTTTTTTTAATAGGGGCAATGATTAGAATATTGTTTGTCCTAGGTGTACACAATCTGGTTCATTTGTGCCTAACATATATATATATATATATATATATATATATATATATATATATATATATATATATATATATATATATATTCATGCACAGATCCCCTTCCCATGTCAATTATTGCAGAGTGTTCCATAGACCTCCCTTGCTATATGGTCGGTCTTTTTGTTATGTGTATTTAATAGGTATTTGTACACGTATGGTAACCCTAATCTTAATTTTTCCATTCCCCCCACCTTTCCTTTTAGATAAGCCTAGTTTGTTTTCTAAGTGTGTGAGTGTCTTTCTCTGTGCAAATATGTTCATTTGTGTCAGTTGTTAGATAATGCCTGTAAGTGATATCATAGGATATGTCTTTTGCTTTCCGACTTACCTCATGTTCTGTGATTATCTCTAGGCTCAACTATGGTGCCTGAAAGAGCAGTGTTTCATTGTTTTCCATGGCTAATATTCCATTGTGTACATGGACCACTTCTTCTTTTTCAACTGATATGGTGATGGACATTTTGGTTGCTTCCGTGTCTTGGCTATTGTGAAAATTCCTGCAGTGCAGCTGTTGAAGCCTGTGCCTTCTCGACTCTGGACTTGTCAGGTGAGAGTCTCAGCGGTGGGCCTGCTGAAAGGAATGGTGGCTCAATTTTTACTTTTAAACACAGCTCCTTTCTATTCTCATTATTGGCTGTCACCACTTTACATCTCACCAGCAGCTAGAGGGTACACAGTTCCCTAAAACACCTTCAGCATTTAATGTTTGTAGACTTGCAGCTGATGGTAGTTGACATGTGTGAGTTGGAATCATTTTGGAGGTTAGATTTGCATGAGTCTAATAATTACTGATGTTGAGCTTTTATCCATTTTCCTCTTTTTTGAAAATGAGTGAGTAAAACTTACCCCTCCATCCAATCTCCTTGAAAAATTTAACACTTTTGAATTTTTTTGGCCATTCCCTACCTCCGCACAATTTTTTAGGGCAGGTGTCCTTTACAGCCCTGAATCCTTGTGAATGTTAAGTGACCATTAGCTGTGGGTTCAAAGCCGCTCTTGTGGGAAACGGCCACAAGGCGGCAGCATTTCTACATTTCCAACTCTGGGATTTTGGGCCACAGAGCTTTCGTGGCAATCGTGGTAGTAAGCTGCGAATTAGAGTGCAATGTGCCAGTGCAAACCCCCAAGAGCTTATATCTCCTAAATTGTTGTTTGCTTTTTAAATTTAATTATCAGAGGAAATTTGATCAAAATGTAGATTCTCCGAGGTGTACAGTTTCTGGTTCATCCTATCAATGTATCTGTCTATATTCCTCTTTGGATCCATTCCCGTGTATGTTATTATAGAGTGTTGAGTAGACCTCTCTTTGTATTCCTTAGGTATTTTGTGATTATATATTTCCTATGTATTAGTATATGTCTGTTAACCCCCATATCCTAATTCATACATTCCTTACACCTTTCCATTTGGTTAAACATAATTTGGTTTTCTGAATCTATGCGTGTCCTTCTCTTGGAAATTATTTCATGGGTATCAATTCTTAGGTAACACCTATAAGTGATGTCATAGGATGTCTGTCTTATGGTTTCTTTCTTACTTCCAGTGTGGTGATTATCGCTAGGTCCTTCTATGGTGGTGCCAACGGCACTGTTCCATGCTTTTTCATGGCTAAGATTCCATTGTGTACATGGACGACTTCTTCTTGGTGCATTTTTCTGTTGATGCACATTTTGGTTTCTTCCAGGTTTGGCTATGGTACACCTTGCTGCAGTGCAGGATTGCCAGCCTGTGTGTTTTTGATTCTGGTCTACTCAGGTGATAGGCCCATGAGTGGGCCTACCAGATCACATGGTAGCTCCATTTTTACCCTTAAACGCACCTCCATTCTGTTCTCACGACTGGCTCTTACCAGGTTGCAACCCACCAGCAGCTAAAGGGTACGCAGTTCTCTAAAACCCCTTCAGCATTTATTTTTTGTAGACTTTTTTTGCTGATGATCATTCTGACGGCTGTCAGGTGAACGTTTGTGTACACTGGATTTGCATGGCTTTATTGATTCCTGATGTTCAGCCTTTTTCCATTCCCGTTGTTTTAAGAAAAAAGAAAGAGTGGGAGGGAGACGCAAAAGGGAGGGGATATGGAAACATGTATATGTATAACTGATTAAATTTGTTATAAAGCAAAAAATTAAAAAAAATAAAAATAAAAAATAAAAAAATAAAAAAAAATAAAAAAAAAAAATAAGAGAGAAGGTCCTTCAGGGAGATAAAAAAAAATTGCCTTAGCTATTCATGTATTTTGACTTACATGAACTTTGGATTCAGATTATCAAATTTGCTGAAGAATTCATTTTGTAATTTTATTGGAACTTATTAAATATGTAGCTTAACGTAAGGAGATATTTTTATTAAAATGTGCCCTTTCTTCCTTGAAAATAATCTTTATTTATTCAGATTTTCTTATTATGCCCTTCACAAAATTTCAGAATTTCTCTATAAAAATCTAACATTGAAAAAATTAATTTCTTGACATGTTATAATATTTGTGGGCTTCCCTGGTGGCGCCGTGGTTGAGAGTCCGCCTGCTGATGCAGGGGACGCGGGTTCATGCCCCGGTCCAGGAAGATCCCACATGCCGTGGAGCGTCTGGGCCCATGAGCCATGGCCACTGTGCCTGCGCATCAGGAGCCTGTGCTCCGCGGCGGGAGAGGCCACAACAGTGAGAGGCCCGTGTACCGCAAAAAAAAAAAAAAGTATTTATTATATTTGCTGCTCTTGAGAATGACTTGGTATAAAAAAAATTGGTAAAAGAAATACTTTTGAGTTGTTATGCTGACTTTTTATCTTACCGGAAATTTCTGCTGAATTATCTTATTCATAGTTTTTCCATTCCTTGCCTTGATTTTGATAAGATTATCATATCATTTGCAAATAATGACAAACTTTCTCTTCCTTTCAGAAGTGGGCAATGTGGTTAACATTTTAAATTTCCAAACCACAACAGATTGACTGATGTGCAGTCTATCTGACACATTCTCTAATTCTTACACTGCTTATTCTTTTCTTATTCTATTGACTAGGACTTATAGAACAATGTGCAATAGTTGTGGTCTCCAAACTTTAACTTTAAAGTTTTATCATTAAATATATTTGCTAAAGGATCTTTAAAAAATCCTTCTCTCGTTAGGTTAAGGAATTTCCTTATTTTACTAATTTACTAAGCAGTTTTTTTTCATAGATGCCTTTTCTATAGCCATTGAAATCACCATTAAAACATGTATTAATGTGATAACATTAACAGTACCTAGATTTTTTTGCTACTCATCATGACTTTATTTCTGGAATATGTACTACTTTATCATTATTAACAAATTTTGCGTTCAATTTACTTATAATTTATTTAGAAAGTTGGGATCTATTTTATGTGTGTGTATATGTATGTATGTAATTAAAAGTGGTACCTAACTCTGTTCATTTAAACACTTCCATTTAATTTTACCACTTTTGTTTATTAAGTACCTGAGAAGTAAACTATCATTTCTTCATGGGGAACCTCTCTGAACTCCAGCCTAAATTAGAGCCCTTTGTTAGCCCTCTCACTGTACCCTGTATTATAACTACGTAGTTATCTATGAAGTGGATTATTGACCGAGTCACCCACTAGGCTTTAAGTTCCATAAGGTCCGGGGATTTTATCTGTTTAACTCACTGCTGTAATCCTGGGACCTAACTTGCAATTAGTACATAGTAGACACTTTAAAAATTATCTGTAGAATGAACACATGATTAAATAAATAGTAGTTTGAAAGCTGAAAAAAAAGAAAAAAGAAAGAAAGAAAAAGAAACAGAAGACAAATGTGCATAAATTATGCCTCTTGAAACTGTCGGTTTGAAATATGGATGCCTTTGAATTTTTTTGGTCGATATACGACCCCAGGATTTGTTTTCAGTGCAGGTGTGATTTACAGGCCTGCAATTATTTTGAATATCAACTGACCATTAACGCTGGGATTAAAGCTGCTGTCGTGTGAAACGCCCACAAGGTGGCAGCTGTTCTACTTTACCAAATCTGGTTACTAGGGCAACAGAGCCTCAATGGAAGTTGTGTTCTAGGTTGTAATTTAGAATGGCGTGTGCCAGGGAAAAGCCCCTTAAGTATATGTCTCACTACTTCTTGTTCGTTTATTTAATTTAATTTTTATTTTTATCACAGCAAGTTTGATTACAAAGTTTGGCTTGTTCTAGGTGTGCAAGATGTGGTTCTTTTACACATAAACATATGTCTATTCTTCCTGGAATCCTTTTCCCATGTACGTTATGACAGGATGTTGAGTAGTCTTCTCTTGGTATTCCGTAGGTCTTTGGTGATGATATATTTCACCTGTGTTTGTATATGTCTGTTAACCCCAATATCCTAATGTATCCAATCCTCACAAATTTCCATTGGTGAACCATAAGTTTGTTGAATGAATCAGTGGTTGCCCTTCTCTGTGGAAATATCTTCACTGGTATCCATTTATAGGTAATACCTAAAAGTGATATCATACGATATGTGTCTTTCTCTTTCTGACATACTACACGTTGTGTGATTGCCTCTAGACTCATCTACAGTGCTGCAAATGACATCGTGTCCTTTTTTTCCTTGTCCAATACTCCGTCTGTACATGTACCAGTTTTCTTTGTCCACTCATATGTTGATGGACTTTTTGGTTGCTTCCATGACTTGGCAATTGTAATGCTGCGGCAATGCACATTCGCCTCCCTGTGTCTTTCCAATTCTGTCTTCTTAGGTTATAGGCCCAGGAGTGGGCCTGCTGGATCATATGGTAGAAAAATATTTACGTAGTAAAAGCACCTCCATTCTGTTCTCGTTAGTGGCTCTTACCAGGTCACATCCCACTTAAAGTTGAGGGTATGCACTTCTGCACAACACCTTCAGCATTTATTGTTTGTAGTGTTTTTTTTTGATGAAGTTTATTCTGACAAGTGTGAGCTGCTATATGTTTGTGGTTGGATTTGCATTCGTCTCATAATCCATTGAAATTGAGCTTTCTGGCATGTCCTTTTTTTATTCAAACTGTGAGTAGAGCTTACCTCTTCCAATTGTTTTCGTGAAGTATGTGTGACATTTAGAAATATTTTGGCCATTACCTCCCTAATGACATTCTGAGGGCAGGTTTCATTTACAGCCCTCCAGTACTGGTGCATATGAAGTGACCCTTAGCACAGTTTTTAAAGCTGCTGTTGCAGGTCACTGCCAGAGGGTGGCAGCATTTCTGCTTTTCACAAGCTTTTAACTAGGGAAACAGACTACCTTGCAGTGGTATTTCTCGGTTATAAATTAGAGTGGAATGTGCCTGGATAAACCCCCAAAGGTGATGTGTTTTTTTTTTTTTACTTTTGTTTGTTTTCTAGATTGAGTTTATATTTTTTTATTGGAGTCATATTCCATTGTGTACATGGACCACTTCTTCTTTGTGCATTCCTCTGTTGATGGACATTTTCGTAGCTTCCAAGTTTTGGCTATGATAAATATTGCTGGAGGGCAGGATTGCCAGGCTGTTTTTTTCTTGTTTTGCAGTACGTAGGCCACTCACTGCCATGGCCACTCCGATTGCAGAGCACAGGCTCTGGACGCACAGGCCCAGCAGCCATAGCTCACGGGACCAGCCGCTCCACGGCATGTGTGATTTTCCCGAACCGGGGCATAAACCCGTGTCCCCTGCTTCGGCGGCGGACTCTCAACCACTGCGCCACCAGTGAAGTCCAGCCTGTGTCTTTTTGATTCTCATCCTCTCAGGCGATAGGGCCAGCAGTGGGCATGCTTGATTGAATGGTAGCTCAGTACTTACCTTTTCAATGCACCTCCTTTGTGTTTTCCTTACTGGCTCTTAGCATGTCCCACGTTGAACCAAGCCTAGGCATTTTTCCACAACCCCTTCAGCATTTATTGTTTGCAGAATTTTTGCTGATGGTCATTCTGACTGTTGTGAGCTGATAGGATTTTTGTAATTTGGATTTGCATGTCCTTAATTCTTTCTAAGGTTCATTTTTCCACACCTTTTAAAATTTCTGTTAATGAACAAATGAAAAAAACGTAGAATACAATTAACCTCTTGAAATTGTCTTCTTGAAAGGTTGCCCTCAAAATTGAATGTTTTGGTCAATATTCGCTCCCAGGATTGTTTTTGAGGGCAGGTGTCATTCACAGGCCTGTAATGAGTGTGAATATTTAGTGACCATTAGCACTGGGTTTAAAGCTGCTGTTGTGGTAAGCAGCCACTAGGCGGCAGCATTTCTCCATTCACAAATCTCGTTACTAGGGCAGCAGAGCCGTTCTGGAATCCCTGTTCCTAGGTTGTAAATTAAAATGGAATGTGCCAGGAGAAAACCCCATAAGTTTATGTTACATTATTTCTTGTTTGTTGTTTTAGTTTTTTTAATAGGGGCAATGATTAGAATATTGTTTGTCCTAGGTGTACACAATCTGGTTCATTTGTGCCTAACATATACATATATATATATTCATGCACAGATCCCCTTCCCATGTCAATTATTGCAGAGTGTTCCATAGACCTCCCTTGCTATATGGTCGGTCTTTTTGTTATGTGTATTTAATAGGTATTTGTACACGTATGGTAACCCTAATCTTAATTTTTCCATTCCCCCCACCTTTCCTTTTAGATAAGCCTAGTTTGTTTTCTAAGTGTGTGAGTGTCTTTCTCTGTGCAAATATGTTCATTTGTGTCAGTTGTTAGATAATGCCTGTAAGTGATATCATAGGATATGTCTTTTGCTTTCCGACTTACCTCATGTTCTGTGATTATCTCTAGGCTCAACTATGGTGCCTGAAAGAGCAGTGTTTCATTGTTTTCCATGGCTAATATTCCATTGTGTACATGGACCACTTCTTCTTTTTCAACTGATATGGTGATGGACATTTTGGTTGCTTCCGTGTCTTGGCTATTGTGAAAATTCCTGCAGTGCAGCTGTTGAAGCCTGTGCCTTCTCGACTCTGGACTTGTCAGGTGAGAGTCTCAGCGGTGGGCCTGCTGAACGGAATGGTGGCTCAATTTTTACTTTTAAACGCAGCTCCTTTCTATTCTTATTATTGGCTGTCACCACTTTACATCTCACCAGCAGCTAGAGGGTACACAGTTCCCTAAAACACCTTCAGCATTTAATGTTTGTAGACTTGCAGCTGATGGTAGTTGACATGTGTGAGTTGGAATCATTTTGGAGGTTAGATTTGCATGAGTCTAATAATTACTGATGTTGAGCTTTTATCCATTTTCCTCTTTTTCGAAAATGAGTGAGTAAAACTTACCCCTCCATCCAATCTCCTTGAAAAATTTAACACTTTTGAATTTTTTTGGCCATTCCCTACCTCCGCACAATTTTTTAGGGCAGGTGTCCTTTACAGCCCTGAATCCTTGTGAATGTTAAGTGACCATTAGCTGTGGGTTCAAAGCCGCTCTTGTGGGAAACGGCCACAAGGCGGCAGCATTTCTACATTTCCAACTCTGGGATTTTGGGCCACAGAGCTTTCGTGGCAATCGTGGTAGTAAGCTGCGAATTAGAGTGCAATGTGCCAGTGCAAACCCCCAAGAGCTTATATCTCCTAAATTGTTGTTTGCTTTTTAAATTTAATTATCAGAGGAAATTTGATCAAAATGTAGATTCTCCGAGGTGTACAGTTTCTGGTTCATCCTATCAATGTATCTGTCTATATTCCTCTTTGGATCCATTCCCGTGTATGTTATTATAGAGTGTTGAGTAGACCTCTCTTTGTATTCCTTAGGTATTTTGTGATTATATATTTCCTATGTATTAGTATATGTCTGTTAACCCCCATATCCTAATTCATACATTCCTTACACCTTTCCATTTGGTTAAACATAATTTGGTTTTCTGAATCTATGCGTGTCCTTCTCTTGGAAATTATTTCATGGGTATCAATTCTTAGGTAACACCTATAAGTGATGTCATAGGATGTCTGTCTTACGGTTTCTTTCTTACTTCCAGTGTGGTGATTATCGCTAGGTCCTTCTATGGTGGTGCCAACGGCACTGTTCCATGCTTTTTCATGGCTAAGATTCCATTGTGTACATGGACGACTTCTTCTTGGTGCATTTTTCTGTTGATGCACATTTTGGTTTCTTCCAGGTTTGGCTATGGTACACCTTGCTGCAGTGCAGGATTGCCAGCCTGTGTGTTTTTGATTCTGGTCTACTCAGGTGATAGGCCCATGAGTGGGCCTACCAGATCACATGGTAGCTCCATTTTTACCCTTAAACGCACCTCCATTCTGTTCTCACGACTGGCTCTTACCAGGTTGCAACCCACCAGCAGCTAAAGGGTACGCAGTTCTCTAAAACCCCTTCAGCATTTATTTTTTGTAGACTTTTTTTGCTGATGATCATTCTGACGGCTGTCAGGTGAACGTTTGTGTACACTGGATTTGCATGGCTTTATTGATTCCTGATGTTCAGCCTTTTTCCATTCCCGTTGTTTTAAGAAAAAAGAAAGAGTGGGAGGGAGACGCAAAAGGGAGGGGATATGGAAACATGTATATGTATAACTGATTAAATTTGTTATAAAGCAAAAAATTAAAAAAAATAAAAATAAAAAATAAAAAAATAAAAAAAATTAAAAAAAAAGAAATAAGAGAGAAGGTCCTTCAGGGAGATAAAAAAAAAATTGCCTTAGCTATTCATGTATTTTGACTTAC
Source organism: Mesoplodon mirus (assembly GCF_964341445.2). Classification (NCBI taxonomy): domain Eukaryota; kingdom Metazoa; phylum Chordata; class Mammalia; order Artiodactyla; family Ziphiidae; genus Mesoplodon; species Mesoplodon mirus. The sequence continues at coordinate 147,320,673 of NC_138981.1, forward strand.
ATGAACTTTGGATTCAGATTATCAAATTTGCTGAAGAATTCATTTTGTAATTTTATTGGAACTTATTAAATATGTAGCTTAACGTAAGGAGATATTTTTATCAAAATGTGCCCTTTCTTCCTTGAAAATAATCTTTATTTATTCAGATTTTCTTATTATGCCCTTCACAAAATTTCAGAATTTCTCTATAAAAATCTAACATTGAAAAAATTAATTTCTTGACATGTTATAATATTTGTGGGCTTCCCTGGTGGCGCCGTGGTTGAGAGTCCGCCTGCTGATGCAGGGGACGCGGGTTCATGCCCCGGTCCAGGAAGATCCCACATGCCGTGGAGCGTCTGGGCCCATGAGCCATGGCCACTGTGCCTGCGCAGCAGGAGCCTGTGCTCCGCGGCGGGAGAGGCCACAACAGTGAGAGGCCCGTGTACCGCAAAAAAAAAAAGTATTTATTATATTTGCTGCTCTTGAGAATGACTTGGTATAAAAAAAATTGGTAAAAGAAATACTTTTGAGTTGTTATGCTGACTTTTTATCTTACCGGAAATTTCTGCTGAATTATCTTATTCATAGTTTTTCCATTCCTTGCCTTGATTTTGATAAGATTATCATATCATTTGCAAATAATGACAAACTTTCTCTTCCTTTCAGAAGTGGGCAATGTGGTTAACATTTTAAATTTCCAAACCACAACAGATTGACTGATGTGCAGTCTATCTGACACATTCTCTAATTCTTACACTGCTTATTCTTTTCTTATTCTATTGACTAGGACTTATAGAACAATGTGCAATAGTTGTGGTCTCCAAACTTTAACTTTAAAGTTTTATCATTAAATATATTTGCTAAAGGATCTTTAAAAAATCCTTCTCTCGTTAGGTTAAGGAATTTCCTTATTTTACTAATTTACTAAGCAGTTTTTTTTCATAGATGCCTTTTCTATAGCCATTGAAATCACCATTAAAACATGTATTAATGTGATAACATTAACAGTACCTAGATTTTTTTGCTACTCATCATGACTTTATTTCTGGAATATGTACTACTTTATCATTATTAACAAATTTTGCGTTCAATTTACTTATAATTTATTTAGAAAGTTGGGATCTATTTTATGTGTGTGTATATGTATGTATGTAATTAAAAGTGGTACCTAACTCTGTTCATTTAAACACTTCCATTTAATTTTACCACTTTTGTTTATTAAGTACCTGAGAAGTAAACTATCATTTCTTCATGGGGAACCTCTCTGAACTCCAGCCTAAATTAGAGCCCTTTGTTAGCCCTCTCACTGTACCCTGTATTATAACTACGTAGTTATCTATGAAGTGGATTATTGACCGAGTCACCCACTAGGCTTTAAGTTCCATAAGGTCCGGGGATTTTATCTGTTTAACTCACTGCTGTAATCCTGGGACCTAACTTGCAATTAGTACATAGTAGACACTTTAAAAATTATCTGTAGAATGAACACATGATTAAATAAATAGTAGTTTGAAAGCTGAAAAAAAAGAAAAAAGAAAGAAAGAAAAAGAAACAGAAGACAAATGTGCATAAATTATGCCTCTTGAAACTGTCGGTTTGAAATATGGATGCCTTTGAATTTTTTTGGTCGATATACGACCCCAGGATTTGTTTTCAGTGCAGGTGTGATTTACAGGCCTGCAATTATTTTGAATATCAACTGACCATTAACGCTGGGATTAAAGCTGCTGTCGTGTGAAACGCCCACAAGGTGGCAGCTGTTCTACTTTACCAAATCTGGTTACTAGGGCAACAGAGCCTCAATGGAAGTTGTGTTCTAGGTTGTAATTTAGAATGGCGTGTGCCAGGGAAAAGCCCCTTAAGTATATGTCTCACTACTTCTTGTTCGTTTATTTAATTTAATTTTTATTTTTATCACAGCAAGTTTGATTACAAAGTTTGGCTTGTTCTAGGTGTGCAAGATGTGGTTCTTTGACACATAAACATATGTCTATTCTTCCTGGAATCCTTTTCCCATGTACGTTATGACAGGATGTTGAGTAGTCTTCTCTTGGTATTCCGTAGGTCTTTGGTGATGATATATTTCACCTGTGTTTGTATATGTCTGTTAACCCCAATATCCTAATGTATCCAATCCTCACAAATTTCCATTGGTGAACCATAAGTTTGTTGAATGAATCAGTGGTTGCCCTTCTCTGTGGAAATATCTTCACTGGTATCCATTTACAGGTAATACCTAAAAGTGATATCATACGATATGTGTCTTTCTCTTTCTGACATACTACACGTTGTGTGATTGCCTCTAGACTCATCTACAGTGCTGCAAATGACATCGTGTCCTTTTTTTCCTTGTCCAATACTCCGTCTGTACATGTACCAGTTTTCTTTGTCCACTCATATGTTGATGGACTTTTTGGTTGCTTCCATGACTTGGCAATTGTAATGCTGCGGCAATGCACATTCGCCTCCCTGTGTCTTTCCAATTCTGTCTTCTTAGGTTATAGGCCCAGGAGTGGGCCTGCTGGATCATATGGTAGAAAAATATTTACGTAGTAAAAGCACCTCCATTCTGTTCTCGTTAGTGGCTCTTACCAGGTCACATCCCACTTAAAGTTGAGGGTATGCACTTCTGCACAACACCTTCAGCATTTATTGTTTGTAGTTCTTTTTTGCTGAAGTTTATTCTGACAAGTGTGAGCTGCTATATGTTTGTGGTTGGATTTGCATTCGTCTCATAATCCATTGAAATTGAGCTTTCTGGCATGTCCTTTTTTTATTCAAACTGTGAGTAGAGCTTACCTCTTCCAATTGTTTTCGTGAAGTATGTGTGACATTTAGAAATATTTTGGCCATTACCTCCCTAATGACATTCTGAGGGCAGGTTTCATTTACAGCCCTCCAGTACTGGTGCATATGAAGTGACCCTTAGCACAGTTTTTAAAGCTGCTGTTGCAGGTCACTGCCAGAGGGTGGCAGCATTTCTGCTTTTCACAAGCTTTTAACTAGGGAAACAGACTACCTTGCAGTGGTATTTCTCGGTTATAAATTAGAGTGGAATGTGCCTGGATAAACCCCCAAAGGTGATGTGTTTTTTTTTTTTTACTTTTGTTTGTTTTCTAGATTGAGTTTATATTTTTTTATTGGAGTCATATTCCATTGTGTACATGGACCACTTCTTCTTTGTGCATTCCTCTGTTGATGGACATTTTCGTAGCTTCCAAGTTTTGGCTATGATAAATATTGCTGGAGGGCAGGATTGCCAGGCTGTTTTTTTCTTGTTTTGCAGTACGTAGGCCACTCACTGCCATGGCCACTCCGATTGCAGAGCACAGGCTCTGGACGCACAGGCCCAGCAGCCATAGCTCACGGGACCAGCCGCTCCACGGCATGTGTGATTTTCCCGAACCGGGGCATAAACCCGTGTCCCCTGCTTCGGCGGCGGACTCTCAACCACTGCGCCACCAGTGAAGTCCAGCCTGTGTCTTTTTGATTCTCATCCTCTCAGGCGATAGGGCCAGCAGTGGGCATGCTTGATTGAATGGTAGCTCAGTACTTACCTTTTCAATGCACCTCCTTTGTGTTTTCCTTACTGGCTCTTAGCATGTCCCACGTTGAACCAAGCCTAGGCATTTTTCCACAACCCCTTCAGCATTTATTGTTTGCAGAATTTTTGCTGATGGTCATTCTGACTGTTGTGAGCTGATAGGATTTTTGTAATTTGGATTTGCATGTCCTTAATTCTTTCTAAGGTTCATTTTTCCACACCTTTTAAAATTTCTGTTAATGAACAAATGAAAAAAACGTAGAATACAATTAACCTCTTGAAATTGTCTTCTTGAAAGGTTGCCCTCAAAATTGAATTTTTTGGTCAATATTCGCTCCCAGGATTGTTTTTGAGGGCAGGTGTCATTCACAGGCCTGTAATGAGTGTGAATATTTAGTGACCATTAGCACTGGGTTTAAAGCTGCTGTTGTGGTAAGCAGCCACTAGGCGGCAGCATTTCTCCATTCACAAATCTCGTTACTAGGGCAGCAGAGCCGTTCTGGAATCCCTGTTCCTAGGTTGTAAATTAAAATGGAATGTGCCAGGAGAAAACCCCATAAGTTTATGTTACATTATTTCTTGTTTGTTGTTTTAGTTTTTTTAATAGGGGCAATGATTAGAATATTGTTTGTCCTAGGTGTACACAATCTGGTTCATTTGTGCCTAACATATATATATATATATATATATATATATATATATATATATATATATATATATATATATATTCATGCACAGATCCCCTTCCCATGTCAATTATTGCAGAGTGTTCCATAGACCTCCCTTGCTATATGGTCGGTCTTTTTGTTATGTGTATTTAATAGGTATTTGTACACGTATGGTAACCCTAATCTTAATTTTTCCATTCCCCCCACCTTTCCTTTTAGATAAGCCTAGTTTGTTTTCTAAGTGTGTGAGTGTCTTTCTCTGTGCAAATATGTTCATTTGTGTCAGTTGTTAGATAATGCCTGTAAGTGATATCATAGGATATGTCTTTTGCTTTCCGACTTACCTCATGTTCTGTGATTATCTCTAGGCTCAACTATGGTGCCTGAAAGAGCAGTGTTTCATTGTTTTCCATGGCTAATATTCCATTGTGTACATGGACCACTTCTTCTTTTTCAACTGATATGGTGATGGACATTTTGGTTGCTTCCGTGTCTTGGCTATTGTGAAAATTCCTGCAGTGCAGCTGTTGAAGCCTGTGCCTTCTCGACTCTGGACTTGTCAGGTGAGAGTCTCAGCGGTGGGCCTGCTGAACGGAATGGTGGCTCAATTTTTACTTTTAAACGCAGCTCCTTTCTATTCTTATTATTGGCTGTCACCACTTTACATCTCACCAGCAGCTAGAGGGTACACAGTTCCCTAAAACACCTTCAGCATTTAATGTTTGTAGACTTGCAGCTGATGGTAGTTGACATGTGTGAGTTGGAATCATTTTGGAGGTTAGATTTGCATGAGTCTAATAATTACTGATGTTGAGCTTTTATCCATTTTCCTCTTTTTTGAAAATGAGTGAGTAAAACTTACCCCTCCATCCAATCTCCTTGAAAAATTTAACACTTTTGAATTTTTTTGGCCATTCCCTACCTCCGCACAATTTTTTAGGGCAGGTGTCCTTTACAGCCCTGAATCCTTGTGAATGTTAAGTGACCATTAGCTGTGGGTTCAAAGCCGCTCTTGTGGGAAACGGCCACAAGGCGGCAGCATTTCTACATTTCCAACTCTGGGATTTTGGGCCACAGAGCTTTCGTGGCAATCGTGGTAGTAAGCTGCGAATTAGAGTGCAATGTGCCAGTGCAAACCCCCAAGAGCTTATATCTCCTAAATTGTTGTTTGCTTTTTAAATTTAATTATCAGAGGAAATTTGATCAAAATGTAGATTCTCCGAGGTGTACAGTTTCTGGTTCATCCTATCAATGTATCTGTCTATATTCCTCTTTGGATCCATTCCCGTGTATGTTATTATAGAGTGTTGAGTAGACCTCTCTTTGTATTCCTTAGGTATTTTGTGATTATATATTTCCTATGTATTAGTATATGTCTGTTAACCCCCATATCCTAATTCATACATTCCTTACACCTTTCCATTTGGTTAAACATAATTTGGTTTTCTGAATCTATGCGTGTCCTTCTCTTGGAAATTATTTCATGGGTATCAATTCTTAGGTAACACCTATAAGTGATGTCATAGGATGTCTGTCTTACGGTTTCTTTCTTACTTCCAGTGTGGTGATTATCGCTAGGTCCTTCTATGGTGGTGCCAACGGCACTGTTCCATGCTTTTTCATGGCTAAGATTCCATTGTGTACATGGACGACTTCTTCTTGGTGCCTTTTTCTGTTGATGCACATTTTGGTTTCTTCCAGGTTTGGCTATGGTACACCTTGCTGCAGTGCAGGATTGCCAGCCTGTGTGTTTTTGATTCTGGTCTACTCAGGTGATAGGCCCATGAGTGGGCCTACCAGATCACATGGTAGCTCCATTTTTACCCTTAAACGCACCTCCATTCTGTTCTCACGACTGGCTCTTACCAGGTTGCAACCCACCAGCAGCTAAAGGGTACGCAGTTCTCTAAAACCCCTTCAGCATTTATTTTTTGTAGACTTTTTTTGCTGATGATCATTCTGACGGCTGTCAGGTGAACGTTTGTGTACACTGGATTTGCATGGCTTTATTGATTCCTGATGTTCAGCCTTTTTCCATTCCCGTTGTTTTAAGAAAAAAGAAAGAGTGGGAGGGAGACGCAAAAGGGAGGGGATATGGAAACATGTATATGTATAACTGATTAAATTTGTTATAAAGCAAAAAATTAAAAAAAATAAAAATAAAAAATAAAAAAATAAAAAAAAATAAAAAAAAAGAAATAAGAGAGAAGGTCCTTCAGGGAGATAAAAAAAAATTGCCTTAGCTATTCATGTATTTTGACTTACATGAACTTTGGATTCAGATTATCAAATTTGCTGAAGAATTCATTTTGTAATTTTATTGGAACTTATTAAATATGTAGCTTAACGTAAGGAGATATTTTTATCAAAATGTGCCCTTTCTTCCTTGAAAATAATCTTTATTTATTCAGATTTTCTTATTATGCCCTTCACAAAATTTCAGAATTTCTCTATAAAAATCTAACATTGAAAAAATTAATTTCTTGACATGTTATAATATTTGTGGGCTTCCCTGGTGGCGCCGTGGTTGAGAGTCCGCCTGCTGATGCAGGGGACGCGGGTTCATGCCCCGGTCCAGGAAGATCCCACATGCCGTGGAGCGTCTGGGCCCATGAGCCATGGCCACTGTGCCTGCGCATCAGGAGCCTGTGCTCCGTGGCGGGAGAGGCCACAACAGTGAGAGGCCCGTGTACCGCAAAAAAAAAAAGTATTTATTATATTTGCTGCTCTTGAGAATGACTTGGTATAAAAAAAATTGGTAAAAGAAATACTTTTGAGTTGTTATGCTGACTTTTTATCTTACCGGAAATTTCTGCTGAATTATCTTATTCATAGTTTTTCCATTCCTTGCCTTGATTTTGATAAGATTATCATATCATTTGCAAATAATGACAAACTTTCTCTTCCTTTCAGAAGTGGGCAATGTGGTTAACATTTTAAATTTCCAAACCACAACAGATTGACTGATGTGCAGTCTATCTGACACATTCTCTAATTCTTACACTGCTTATTCTTTTCTTATTCTATTGACTAGGACTTATAGAACAATGTGCAATAGTTGTGGTCTCCAAACTTTAACTTTAAAGTTTTATCATTAAATATATTTGCTAAAGGATCTTTAAAAAATCCTTCTCTCGTTAGGTTAAGGAATTTCCTTATTTTACTAATTTACTAAGCAGTTTTTTTTCATAGATGCCTTTTCTATAGCCATTGAAATCACCATTAAAACATGTATTAATGTGATAACATTAACAGTACCTAGATTTTTTTGCTACTCATCATGACTTTATTTCTGGAATATGTACTACTTTATCATTATTAACAAATTTTGCGTTCAATTTACTTATAATTTATTTAGAAAGTTGGGATCTATTTTATGTGTGTGTATATGTATGTATGTAATTAAAAGTGGTACCTAACTCTGTTCATTTAAACACTTCCATTTAATTTTACCACTTTTGTTTATTAAGTACCTGAGAAGTAAACTATCATTTCTTCATGGGGAACCTCTCTGAACTCCAGCCTAAATTAGAGCCCTTTGTTAGCCCTCTCACTGTACCCTGTATTATAACTACGTAGTTATCTATGAAGTGGATTATTGACCGAGTCACCCACTAGGCTTTAAGTTCCATAAGGTCCGGGGATTTTATCTGTTTAACTCACTGCTGTAATCCTGGGACCTAACTTGCAATTAGTACATAGTAGACACTTTAAAAATTATCTGTAGAATGAACACATGATTAAATAAATAGTAGTTTGAAAGCTGAAAAAAAAGAAAAAAGAAAGAAAGAAAAAGAAACAGAAGACAAATGTGCATAAATTATGCCTCTTGAAACTGTCGGTTTGAAATATGGATGCCTTTGAATTTTTTTGGTCGATATACGACCCCAGGATTTGTTTTCAGTGCAGGTGTGATTTACAGGCCTGCAATTATTTTGAATATCAACTGACCATTAACGCTGGGATTAAAGCTGCTGTCGTGTGAAACGCCCACAAGGTGGCAGCTGTTCTACTTTACCAAATCTGGTTACTAGGGCAACAGAGCCTCAATGGAAGTTGTGTTCTAGGTTGTAATTTAGAATGGCGTGTGCCAGGGAAAAGCCCCTTAAGTATATGTCTCACTACTTCTTGTTCGTTTATTTAATTTAATTTTTATTTTTATCACAGCAAGTTTGATTACAAAGTTTGGCTTGTTCTAGGTGTGCAAGATGTGGTTCTTTTACACATAAACATATGTCTATTCTTCCTGGAATCCTTTTCCCATGTACGTTATGACAGGATGTTGAGTAGTCTTCTCTTGGTATTCCGTAGGTCTTTGGTGATGATATATTTCACCTGTGTTTGTATATGTCTGTTAACCCCAATATCCTAATGTATCCAATCCTCACAAATTTCCATTGGTGAACCATAAGTTTGTTGAATGAATCAGTGGTTGCCCTTCTCTGTGGAAATATCTTCACTGGTATCCATTTATAGGTAATACCTAAAAGTGATATCATACGATATGTGTCTTTCTCTTTCTGACATACTACACGTTGTGTGATTGCCTCTAGACTCATCTACAGTGCTGCAAATGACATCGTGTCCTTTTTTTCCTTGTCCAATACTCCGTCTGTACATGTACCAGTTTTCTTTGTCCACTCATATGTTGATGGACTTTTTGGTTGCTTCCATGACTTGGCAATTGTAATGCTGCGGCAATGCACATTCGCCTCCCTGTGTCTTTCCAATTCTGTCTTCTTAGGTTATAGGCCCAGGAGTGGGCCTGCTGGATCATATGGTAGAAAAATATTTACGTAGTAAAAGCACCTCCATTCTGTTCTCGTTAGTGGCTCTTACCAGGTCACATCCCACTTAAAGTTGAGGGTATGCACTTCTGCACAACACCTTCAGCATTTATTGTTTGTAGTTTTTTTTTGCTGAAGTTTATTCTGACAAGTGTGAGCTGCTATATGTTTGTGGTTGGATTTGCATTCGTCTCATAATCCATTGAAATTGAGCTTTCTGGCATGTCCTTTTTTTATTCAAACTGTGAGTAGAGCTTACCTCTTCCAATTGTTTTCGTGAAGTATGTGTGACATTTAGAAATATTTTGGCCATTACCTCCCTAATGACATTCTGAGGGCAGGTTTCATTTACAGCCCTCCAGTACTGGTGCATATGAAGTGACCCTTAGCACAGTTTTTAAAGCTGCTGTTGCAGGTCACTGCCAGAGGGTGGCAGCATTTCTGCTTTTCACAAGCTTTTAACTAGGGAAACAGACTACCTTGCAGTGGTATTTCTCGGTTATAAATTAGAGTGGAATGTGCCTGGATAAACCCCCAAAGGTGATGTGTTTTTTTTTTTTACTTTTGTTTGTTTTCTAGATTGAGTTTATATTTTTTTATTGGAGTCATATTCCATTGTGTACATGGACCACTTCTTCTTTGTGCATTCCTCTGTTGATGGACATTTTCGTAGCTTCCAAGTTTTGGCTATGATAAATATTGCTGGAGGGCAGGATTGCCAGGCTGTTTTTTTCTTGTTTTGCAGTACGTAGGCCACTCACTGCCATGGCCACTCCGATTGCAGAGCACAGGCTCTGGACGCACAGGCCCAGCAGCCATAGCTCACGGGACCAGCCGCTCCACGGCATGTGTGATTTTCCCGAACCGGGGCATAAACCCGTGTCCCCTGCTTCGGCGGCGGACTCTCAACCACTGCGCCACCAGTGAAGTCCAGCCTGTGTCTTTTTGATTCTCATCCTCTCAGGCGATAGGGCCAGCAGTGGGCATGCTTGATTGAATGGTAGCTCAGTACTTACCTTTTCAATGCACCTCCTTTGTGTTTTCCTTACTGGCTCTTAGCATGTCCCACGTTGAACCAAGCCTAGGCATTTTTCCACAACCCCTTCAGCATTTATTGTTTGCAGAATTTTTGCTGATGGTCATTCTGACTGTTGTGAGCTGATAGGATTTTTGTAATTTGGATTTGCATGTCCTTAATTCTTTCTAAGGTTCATTTTTCCACACCTTTTAAAATTTCTGTTAATGAACAAATGAAAAAAACGTAGAATACAATTAACCTCTTGAAATTGTCTTCTTGAAAGGTTGCCCTCAAAATTGAATGTTTTGGTCAATATTCGCTCCCAGGATTGTTTTTGAGGGCAGGTGTCATTCACAGGCCTGTAATGAGTGTGAATATTTAGTGACCATTAGCACTGGGTTTAAAGCTGCTGTTGTGGTAAGCAGCCACTAGGCGGCAGCATTTCTCCATTCACAAATCTCGTTACTAGGGCAGCAGAGCCGTTCTGGAATCCCTGTTCCTAGGTTGTAAATTAAAATGGAATGTGCCAGGAGAAAACCCCATAAGTTTATGTTACATTATTTCTTGTTTGTTGTTTTAGATTTTTTAATAGGGGCAATGATTAGAATATTGTTTGTCCTAGGTGTACACAATCTGGTTCATTTGTGCCTAACATATATATATATATATATATATATATATATATATATATATATATATATATATATATATATATATATATTCATGCACAGATCCCCTTCCCATGTCAATTATTGCAGAGTGTTCCATAGACCTCCCTTGCTATATGGTCGGTCTTTTTGTTATGTGTATTTAATAGGTATTTGTACACGTATGGTAACCCTAATCTTAATTTTTCCATTCCCCCCACCTTTCCTTTTAGATAAGCCTAGTTTGTTTTCTAAGTGTGTGAGTGTCTTTCTCTGTGCAAATATGTTCATTTGTGTCAGTTGTTAGATAATGCCTGTAAGTGATATCATAGGATATGTCTTTTGCTTTCCGACTTACCTCATGTTCTGTGATTATCTCTAGGCTCAACTATGGTGCCTGAAAGAGCAGTGTTTCATTGTTTTCCATGGCTAATATTCCATTGTGTACATGGACCACTTCTTCTTTTTCAACTGATATGGTGATGGACATTTTGGTTGCTTCCGTGTCTTGGCTATTGTGAAAATTCCTGCAGTGCAGCTGTTGAAGCCTGTGCCTTCTCGACTCTGGACTTGTCAGGTGAGAGTCTCAGCGGTGGGCCTGCTGAACGGAATGGTGGCTCAATTTTTACTTTTAAACGCAGCTCCTTTCTATTCTTATTATTGGCTGTCACCACTTTACATCTCACCAGCAGCTAGAGGGTACACAGTTCCCTAAAACACCTTCAGCATTTAATGTTTGTAGACTTGCAGCTGATGGTAGTTGACATGTGTGAGTTGGAATCATTTTGGAGGTTAGATTTGCATGAGTCTAATAATTACTGATGTTGAGCTTTTATCCATTTTCCTCTTTTTTGAAAATGAGTGAGTAAAACTTACCCCTCCATCCAATCTCCTTGAAAAATTTAACACTTTTGAATTTTTTTGGCCATTCCCTACCTCCGCACAATTTTTTAGGGCAGGTGTCCTTTACAGCCCTGAATCCTTGTGAATGTTAAGTGACCATTAGCTGTGGGTTCAAAGCCACTCTTGTGGGAAACGGCCACAAGGCGGCAGCATTTCTACATTTCCAACTCTGGGATTTTGGGCCACAGAGCTTTCGTGGCAATCGTGGTAGTAAGCTGCGAATTAGAGTGCAATGTGCCAGTGCAAACCCCCAAGAGCTTATATCTCCTAAATTGTTGTTTGCTTTTTAAATTTAATTATCAGAGGAAATTTGATCAAAATGTAGATTCTCCGAGGTGTACAGTTTCTGGTTCATCCTATCAATGTATCTGTCTATATTCCTCTTTGGATCCATTCCCGTGTATGTTATTATAGAGTGTTGAGTAGACCTCTCTTTGTATTCCTTAGGTATTTTGTGATTATATATTTCCTATGTATTAGTATATGTCTGTTAACCCCCATATCCTAATTCATACATTCCTTACACCTTTCCATTTGGTTAAACATAATTTGGTTTTCTGAATCTATGCGTGTCCTTCTCTTGGAAATTATTTCATGGGTATCAATTCTTAGGTAACACCTATAAGTGATGTCATAGGATGTCTGTCTTACGGTTTCTTTCTTACTTCCAGTGTGGTGATTATCGCTAGGTCCTTCTATGGTGGTGCCAACGGCACTGTTCCATGCTTTTTCATGGCTAAGATTCCATTGTGTACATGGACGACTTCTTCTTGGTGCATTTTTCTGTTGATGCACATTTTGGTTTCTTCCAGGTTTGGCTATGGTACACCTTGCTGCAGTGCAGGATTGCCAGCCTGTGTGTTTTTGATTCTGGTCTACTCAGGTGATAGGCCCATGAGTGGGCCTACCAGATCACATGGTAGCTCCATTTTTACCCTTAAACGCACCTCCATTCTGTTCTCACGACTGGCTCTTACCAGGTTGCAACCCACCAGCAGCTAAAGGGTACGCAGTTCTCTAAAACCCCTTCAGCATTTATTTTTTGTAGACTTTTTTTGCTGATGATCATTCTGACGGCTGTCAGGTGAACGTTTGTGTACACTGGATTTGCATGGCTTTATTGATTCCTGATGTTCAGCCTTTTTCCATTCCCGTTGTTTTAAGAAAAAAGAAAGAGTGGGAGGGAGACGCAAAAGGGAGGGGATATGGAAACATGTATATGTATAACTGATTAAATTTGTTATAAAGCAAAAAATTAAAAAAAATAAAAATAAAAAATAAAAAAATAAAAAAAATTAAAAAAAAAGAAATAAGAGAGAAGGTCCTTCAGGGAGATAAAAAAAAATTGCCTTAGCTATTCATGTATTTTGACTTACATGAACTTTGGATTCAGATTATCAAATTTGCTGAAGAATTCATTTTGTAATTTTATTGGAACTTATTAAATATGTAGCTTAACGTAAGGAGATATTTTTATCAAAATGTGCCCTTTCTTCCTTGAAAATAATCTTTATTTATTCAGATTTTCTTATTATGCCCTTCACAAAATTTCAGAATTTCTCTATAAAAATCTAACATTGAAAAAATTAATTTCTTGACATGTTATAATATTTGTGGGCTTCCCTGGTGGCGCCGTGGTTGAGAGTCCGCCTGCTGATGCAGGGGACGCGGGTTCATGCCCCGGTCCAGGAAGATCCCACATGCCGTGGAGCGTCTGGGCCCATGAGCCATGGCCACTGTGCCTGCGCATCAGGAGCCTGTGCTCCGCGGCGGGAGAGGCCACAACAGTGAGAGGCCCGTGTACCGCAAAAAAAAAAAGTATTTATTATATTTGCTGCTCTTGAGAATGACTTGGTATAAAAAAAATTGGTAAAAGAAATACTTTTGAGTTGTTATGCTGACTTTTTATCTTACCGGAAATTTCTGCTGAATTATCTTATTCATAGTTTTTCCATTCCTTGCCTTGATTTTGATAAGATTATCATATCATTTGCAAATAATGACAAACTTTCTCTTCCTTTCAGAAGTGGGCAATGTGGTTAACATTTTAAATTTCCAAACCACAACAGATTGACTGATGTGCAGTCTATCTGACACATTCTCTAATTCTTACACTGCTTATTCTTTTCTTATTCTATTGACTAGGACTTATAGAACAATGTGCAATAGTTGTGGTCTCCAAACTTTAACTTTAAAGTTTTATCATTAAATATATTTGCTAAAGGATCTTTAAAAAATCCTTCTCTCGTTAGGTTAAGGAATTTCCTTATTTTACTAATTTACTAAGCAGTTTTTTTTCATAGATGCCTTTTCTATAGCCATTGAAATCACCATTAAAACATGTATTAATGTGATAACATTAACAGTACCTAGATTTTTTTGCTACTCATCATGACTTTATTTCTGGAATATGTACTACTTTATCATTATTAACAAATTTTGCGTTCAATTTACTTATAATTTATTTAGAAAGTTGGGATCTATTTTATGTGTGTGTATATGTATGTATGTAATTAAAAGTGGTACCTAACTCTGTTCATTTAAACACTTCCATTTAATTTTACCACTTTTGTTTATTAAGTACCTGAGAAGTAAACTATCATTTCTTCATGGGGAACCTCTCTGAACTCCAGCCTAAATTAGAGCCCTTTGTTAGCCCTCTCACTGTACCCTGTATTATAACTACGTAGTTATCTATGAAGTGGATTATTGACCGAGTCACCCACTAGGCTTTAAGTTCCATAAGGTCCGGGGATTTTATCTGTTTAACTCACTGCTGTAATCCTGGGACCTAACTTGCAATTAGTACATAGTAGACACTTTAAAAATTATCTGTAGAATGAACACATGATTAAATAAATAGTAGTTTGAAAGCTGAAAAAAAAGAAAAAAGAAAGAAAGAAAAAGAAACAGAAGACAAATGTGCATAAATTATGCCTCTTGAAACTGTCGGTTTGAAATATGGATGCCTTTGAATTTTTTTGGTCGATATACGACCCCAGGATTTGTTTTCAGTGCAGGTGTGATTTACAGGCCTGCAATTATTTTGAATATCAACTGACCATTAACGCTGGGATTAAAGCTGCTGTCGTGTGAAACGCCCACAAGGTGGCAGCTGTTCTACTTTACCAAATCTGGTTACTAGGGCAACAGAGCCTCAATGGAAGTTGTGTTCTAGGTTGTAATTTAGAATGGCGTGTGCCAGGGAAAAGCCCCTTAAGTATATGTCTCACTACTTCTTGTTCGTTTATTTAATTTAATTTTTATTTTTATCACAGCAAGTTTGATTACAAAGTTTGGCTTGTTCTAGGTGTGCAAGATGTGGTTCTTTTACACATAAACATATGTCTATTCTTCCTGGAATCCTTTTCCCATGTACGTTATGACAGGATGTTGAGTAGTCTTCTCTTGGTATTCCGTAGGTCTTTGGTGATGATATATTTCACCTGTGTTTGTATATGTCTGTTAACCCCAATATCCTAATGTATCCAATCCTCACAAATTTCCATTGGTGAACCATAAGTTTGTTGAATGAATCAGTGGTTGCCCTTCTCTGTGGAAATATCTTCACTGGTATCCATTTATAGGTAATACCTAAAAGTGATATCATACGATATGTGTCTTTCTCTTTCTGACATACTACACGTTGTGTGATTGCCTCTAGACTCATCTACAGTGCTGCAAATGACATCGTGTCCTTTTTTTCCTTGTCCAATACTCCGTCTGTACATGTACCAGTTTTCTTTGTCCACTCATATGTTGATGGACTTTTTGGTTGCTTCCATGACTTGGCAATTGTAATGCTGCGGCAATGCACATTCGCCTCCCTGTGTCTTTCCAATTCTGTCTTCTTAGGTTATAGGCCCAGGAGTGGGCCTGCTGGATCATATGGTAGAAAAATATTTACGTAGTAAAAGCACCTCCATTCTGTTCTCGTTAGTGGCTCTTACCAGGTCACATCCCACTTAAAGTTGAGGGTATGCACTTCTGCACAACACCTTCAGCATTTATTGTTTGTAGTTTTTTTTTTGCTGAAGTTTATTCTGACAAGTGTGAGCTGCTATATGTTTGTGGTTGGATTTGCATTCGTCTCATAATCCATTGAAATTGAGCTTTCTGGCATGTCCTTTTTTTATTCAAACTGTGAGTAGAGCTTACCTCTTCCAATTGTTTTCGTGAAGTATGTGTGACATTTAGAAATATTTTGGCCATTACCTCCCTAATGACATTCTGAGGGCAGGTTTCATTTACAGCCCTCCAGTACTGGTGCATATGAAGTGACCCTTAGCACAGTTTTTAAAGCTGCTGTTGCAGGTCACTGCCAGAGGGTGGCAGCATTTCTGCTTTTCACAAGCTTTTAACTAGGGAAACAGACTACCTTGCAGTGGTATTTCTCGGTTATAAATTAGAGTGGAATGTGCCTGGATAAACCCCCAAAGGTGATGTGTTTTTTTTTTACTTTTGTTTGTTTTCTAGATTGAGTTTATATTTTTTTATTGGAGTCATATTCCATTGTGTACATGGACCACTTCTTCTTTGTGCATTCCTCTGTTGATGGACATTTTCGTAGCTTCCAAGTTTTGGCTATGATAAATATTGCTGGAGGGCAGGATTGCCAGGCTATTTTTTTCTTGTTTTGCAGTACGTAGGCCACTCACTGCCATGGCCACTCCGATTGCAGAGCACAGGCTCTGGACGCACAGGCCCAGCAGCCATAGCTCACGGGACCAGCCGCTCCACGGCATGTGTGATTTTCCCGAACCGGGGCATAAACCCGTGTCCCCTGCTTCGGCGGCGGACTCTCAACCACTGCGCCACCAGTGAAGTCCAGCCTGTGTCTTTTTGATTCTCATCCTCTCAGGCGATAGGGCCAGCAGTGGGCATGCTTGATTGAATGGTAGCTCAGTACTTACCTTTTCAATGCACCTCCTTTGTGTTTTCCTTACTGGCTCTTAGCATGTCCCACGTTGAACCAAGCCTAGGCATTTTTCCACAACCCCTTCAGCATTTATTGTTTGCAGAATTTTTGCTGATGGTCATTCTGACTGTTGTGAGCTGATAGGATTTTTGTAATTTGGATTTGCATGTCCTTAATTCTTTCTAAGGTTCATTTTTCCACACCTTTTAAAATTTCTGTTAATGAACAAATGAAAAAAACGTAGAATACAATTAACCTCTTGAAATTGTCTTCTTGAAAGGTTGCCCTCAAAATTGAATGTTTTGGTCAATATTCGCTCCCAGGATTGTTTTTGAGGGCAGGTGTCATTCACAGGCCTGTAATGAGTGTGAATATTTAGTGACCATTAGCACTGGGTTTAAAGCTGCTGTTGTGGTAAGCAGCCACTAGGCGGCAGCATTTCTCCATTCACAAATCTCGTTACTAGGGCAGCAGAGCCGTTCTGGAATCCCTGTTCCTAGGTTGTAAATTAAAATGGAATGTGCCAGGAGAAAACCCCATAAGTTTATGTTACATTATTTCTTGTTTGTTGTTTTAGTTTTTTTAATAGGGGCAATGATTAGAATATTGTTTGTCCTAGGTGTACACAATCTGGTTCATTTGTGCCTAACATATATATATATATATATATATATATATATATATATATATATATATATATATATATATATATATATATATATATATTCATGCACAGATCCCCTTCCCATGTCAATTATTGCAGAGTGTTCCATAGACCTCCCTTGCTATATGGTCGGTCTTTTTGTTATGTGTATTTAATAGGTATTTGTACACGTATGGTAACCCTAATCTTAATTTTTCCATTCCCCCCACCTTTCCTTTTAGATAAGCCTAGTTTGTTTTCTAAGTGTGTGAGTGTCTTTCTCTGTGCAAATATGTTCATTTGTGTCAGTTGTTAGATAATGCCTGTAAGTGATATCATAGGATATGTCTTTTGCTTTCCGACTTACCTCATGTTCTGTGATTATCTCTAGGCTCAACTATGGTGCCTGAAAGAGCAGTGTTTCATTGTTTTCCATGGCTAATATTCCATTGTGTACATGGACCACTTCTTCTTTTTCAACTGATATGGTGATGGACATTTTGGTTGCTTCCGTGTCTTGGCTATTGTGAAAATTCCTGCAGTGCAGCTGTTGAAGCCTGTGCCTTCTCGACTCTGGACTTGTCAGGTGAGAGTCTCAGCGGTGGGCCTGCTGAAAGGAATGGTGGCTCAATTTTTACTTTTAAACACAGCTCCTTTCTATTCTCATTATTGGCTGTCACCACTTTACATCTCACCAGCAGCTAGAGGGTACACAGTTCTCTAAAACACCTTCAGCATTTAATGTTTGTAGACTTGCAGCTGATGGTAGTTCACATGTGTGAGTTGGAATCATTTTGGAGGTTAGATTTGCATGAGTCTAATAATTACTGATGTTGAGCTTTTATCCATTTTCCTCTTTTTTGAAAATGAGTGAGTAAAACTTACCCCTCCATCCAATCTCCTTGAAAAATTTAACACTTTTGAATTTTTTTGGCCATTCCCTACCTCCGCACAATTTTTTAGGGCAGGTGTCCTTTACAGCCCTGAATCCTTGTGAATGTTAAGTGACCATTAGCTGTGGGTTCAAAGCCGCTCTTGTGGGAAACGGCCACAAGGCGGCAGCATTTCTACATTTCCAACTCTGGGATTTTGGGCCACAGAGCTTTCGTGGCAATCGTGGTAGTAAGCTGCGAATTAGAGTGCAATGTGCCAGTGCAAACCCCCAAGAGCTTATATCTCCTAAATTGTTGTTTGCTTTTTAAATTTAATTATCAGAGGAAATTTGATCAAAATGTAGATTCTCCGAGGTGTACAGTTTCTGGTTCATCCTATCAATGTATCTGTCTATATTCCTCTTTGGATCCATTCCCGTGTATGTTATTATAGAGTGTTGAGTAGACCTCTCTTTGTATTCCTTAGGTATTTTGTGATTATATATTTCCTATGTATTAGTATATGTCTGTTAACCCCCATATCCTAATTCATACATTCCTTACACCTTTCCATTTGGTTAAACATAATTTGGTTTTCTGAATCTATGCGTGTCCTTCTCTTGGAAATTATTTCATGGGTATCAATTCTTAGGTAACACCTATAAGTGATGTCATAGGATGTCTGTCTTACGGTTTCTTTCTTACTTCCAGTGTGGTGATTATCGCTAGGTCCTTCTATGGTGGTGCCAACGGCACTGTTCCATGCTTTTTCATGGCTAAGATTCTATTGTGTACATGGACGACTTCTTCTTGGTGCATTTTTCTGTTGATGCACATTTTGGTTTCTTCCAGGTTTGGCTATGGTACACCTTGCTGCAGTGCAGGATTGCCAGCCTGTGTGTTTTTGATTCTGGTCTACTCAGGTGATAGGCCCATGAGTGGGCCTACCAGATCACATGGTAGCTCCATTTTTACCCTTAAACGCACCTCCATTCTGTTCTCACGACTGGCTCTTACCAGGTTGCAACCCACCAGCAGCTAAAGGGTACGCAGTTCTCTAAAACCCCTTCAGCATTTATTTTTTGTAGACTTTTTTTGCTGATGATCATTCTGACGGCTGTCAGGTGAACGTTTGTGTACACTGGATTTGCATGGCTTTATTGATTCCTGATGTTCAGCCTTTTTCCATTCCCGTTGTTTTAAGAAAAAAGAAAGAGTGGGAGGGAGACGCAAAAGGGAGGGGATATGGAAACATGTATATGTATAACTGATTAAATTTGTTATAAAGCAAAAAATTAAAAAAAATAAAAATAAAAAATAAAAAAATAAAAAAAAAATAAAAAAAAAGAAATAAGAGAGAAGGTCCTTCAGGGAGATAAAAAAAAATTGCCTTAGCTATTCATGTATTTTGACTTACATGAACTTTGGATTCAGATTATCAAATTTGCTGAAGAATTCATTTTGTAATTTTATTGGAACTTATTAAATATGTAGCTTAACGTAAGGAGATATTTTTATTAAAATGTGCCCTTTCTTCCTTGAAAATAATCTTTATTTATTCAGATTTTCTTATTATGCCCTTCACAAAATTTCAGAATTTCTCTATAAAAATCTAACATTGAAAAAATTAATTTCTTGACATGTTATAATATTTGTGGGCTTCCCTGGTGGCGCCGTGGTTGAGAGTCCGCCTGCTGATGCAGGGGACGCGGGTTCATGCCCCGGTCCAGGAAGATCCCACATGCCGTGGAGCGTCTGGGCCCATGAGCCATGGCCACTGTGCCTGCGCATCAGGAGCCTGTGCTCCGCGGAGGGAGAGGCCACAACAGTGAGAGGCCCGTGTACCGCAAAAAAAAAAGTATTTATTATATTTGCTGCTCTTGAGAATGAGTTGGTATAAAAAAAATTGGTAAAAGAAATACTTTTGAGTTGTTATGCTGACTTTTTATCTTACCGGAAATTTCTGCTGAATTATCTTATTCATAGTTTTTCCATTCCTTGCCTTGATTTTGATAAGATTATCATATCATTTGCAAATAATGACAAACTTTCTCTTCCTTTCAGAAGTGGGCAATGTGGTTAACATTTTAAATTTCCAAACCACAACAGATTGACTGATGTGCAGTCTATCTGACACATTCTCTAATTCTTACACTGCTTATTCTTTTCTTATTCTATTGACTAGGACTTATAGAACAATGTGCAATAGTTGTGGTCTCCAAACTTTAACTTTAAAGTTTTATCATTAAATATATTTGCTAAAGGATCTTTAAAAAATCCTTCTCTCGTTAGGTTAAGGAATTTCCTTATTTTACTAATTTACTAAGCAGTTTTTTTTCATAGATGCCTTTTCTATAGCCATTGAAATCACCATTAAAACATGTATTAATGTGATAACATTAACAGTACCTAGATTTTTTTGCTACTCATCATGACTTTATTTCTGGAATATGTACTACTTTATCATTATTAACAAATTTTGCGTTCAATTTACTTATAATTTATTTAGAAAGTTGGGATCTATTTTATGTGTGTGTATATGTATGTATGTAATTAAAAGTGGTACCTAACTCTGTTCATTTAAACACTTCCATTTAATTTTACCACTTTTGTTTATTAAGTACCTGAGAAGTAAACTATCATTTCTTCATGGGGAACCTCTCTGAACTCCAGCCTAAATTAGAGCCCTTTGTTAGCCCTCTCACTGTACCCTGTATTATAACTACGTAGTTATCTATGAAGTGGATTATTGACCGAGTCACCCACTAGGCTTTAAGTTCCATAAGGTCCGGGGATTTTATCTGTTTAACTCACTGCTGTAATCCTGGGACCTAACTTGCAATTAGTACATAGTAGACACTTTAAAAATTATCTGTAGAATGAACACATGATTAAATAAATAGTAGTTTGAAAGCTGAAAAAAAAGAAAAAAGAAAGAAAGAAAAAGAAACAGAAGACAAATGTGCATAAATTATGCCTCTTGAAACTGTCGGTTTGAAATATGGATGCCTTTGAATTTTTTTGGTCGATATACGACCCCAGGATTTGTTTTCAGTGCAGGTGTGATTTACAGGCCTGCAATTATTTTGAATATCAACTGACCATTAACGCTGGGATTAAAGCTGCTGTCGTGTGAAACGCCCACAAGGTGGCAGCTGTTCTACTTTACCAAATCTGGTTACTAGGGCAACAGAGCCTCAATGGAAGTTGTGTTCTAGGTTGTAATTTAGAATGGCGTGTGCCAGGGAAAAGCCCCTTAAGTATATGTCTCACTACTTCTTGTTCGTTTATTTAATTTAATTTTTATTTTTATCACAGCAAGTTTGATTACAAAGTTTGGCTTGTTCTAGGTGTGCAAGATGTGGTTCTTTTACACATAAACATATGTCTATTCTTCCTGGAATCCTTTTCCCATGTACGTTATGACAGGATGTTGAGTAGTCTTCTCTTGGTATTCCGTAGGTCTTTGGTGATGATATATTTCACCTGTGTTTGTATATGTCTGTTAACCCCAATATCCTAATGTATCCAATCCTCACAAATTTCCATTGGTGAACCATAAGTTTGTTGAATGAATCAGTGGTTGCCCTTCTCTGTGGAAATATCTTCACTGGTATCCATTTATAGGTAATACCTAAAAGTGATATCATACGATATGTGTCTTTCTCTTTCTGACATACTACACGTTGTGTGATTGCCTCTAGACTCATCTACAGTGCTGCAAATGACATCGTGTCCTTTTTTTCCTTGTCCAATACTCCGTCTGTACATGTACCAGTTTTCTTTGTCCACTCATATGTTGATGGACTTTTTGGTTGCTTCCATGACTTGGCAATTGTAATGCTGCGGCAATGCACATTCGCCTCCCTGTGTCTTTCCAATTCTGTCTTCTTAGGTTATAGGCCCAGGAGTGGGCCTGCTGGATCATATGGTAGAAAAATATTTACGTAGTAAAAGCACCTCCATTCTGTTCTCGTTAGTGGCTCTTACCAGGTCACATCCCACTTAAAGTTGAGGGTATGCACTTCTGCACAACACCTTCAGCATTTATTGTTTGTAGTTTTTTTTTTTGCTGAAGTTTATTCTGACAAGTGTGAGCTGCTATATGTTTGTGGTTGGATTTGCATTCGTCTCATAATCCATTGAAATTGAGCTTTCTGGCATGTCCTTTTTTTATTCAAACTGTGAGTAGAGCTTACCTCTTCCAATTGTTTTCGTGAAGTATGTGTGACATTTAGAAATATTTTGGCCATTACCTCCCTAATGACATTCTGAGGGCAGGTTTCATTTACAGCCCTCCAGTACTGGTGCATATGAAGTGACCCTTAGCACAGTTTTTAAAGCTGCTGTTGCAGGTCACTGCCAGAGGGTGGCAGCATTTCTGCTTTTCACAAGCTTTTAACTAGGGAAACAGACTACCTTGCAGTGGTATTTCTCGGTTATAAATTAGAGTGGAATGTGCCTGGATAAACCCCCAAAGGTGATGTGTTTTTTTTTTTTTACTTTTGTTTGTTTTCTAGATTGAGTTTATATTTTTTTATTGGAGTCATATTCCATTGTGTACATGGACCACTTCTTCTTTGTGCATTCCTCTGTTGATGGACATTTTCGTAGCTTCCAAGTTTTGGCTATGATAAATATTGCTGGAGGGCAGGATTGCCAGGCTGTTTTTTTCTTGTTTTGCAGTACGTAGGCCACTCACTGCCATGGCCACTCCGATTGCAGAGCACAGGCTCTGGACGCACAGGCCCAGCAGCCATAGCTCACGGGACCAGCCGCTCCACGGCATGTGTGATTTTCCCGAACCGGGGCATAAACCCGTGTCCCCTGCTTCGGCGGCGGACTCTCAACCACTGCGCCACCAGTGAAGTCCAGCCTGTGTCTTTTTGATTCTCATCCTCTCAGGCGATAGGGCCAGCAGTGGGCATGCTTGATTGAATGGTAGCTCAGTACTTACCTTTTCAATGCACCTCCTTTGTGTTTTCCTTACTGGCTCTTAGCATGTCCCACGTTGAACCAAGCCTAGGCATTTTTCCACAACCCCTTCAGCATTTATTGTTTGCAGAATTTTTGCTGATGGTCATTCTGACTGTTGTGAGCTGATAGGATTTTTGTAATTTGGATTTGCATGTCCTTAATTCTTTCTAAGGTTCATTTTTCCACACCTTTTAAAATTTCTGTTAATGAACAAATGAAAAAAACGTAGAATACAATTAACCTCTTGAAATTGTCTTCTTGAAAGGTTGCCCTCAAAATTGAATGTTTTGGTCAATATTCGCTCCCAGGATTGTTTTTGAGGGCAGGTGTCATTCACAGGCCTGTAATGAGTGTGAATATTTAGTGACCATTAGCACTGGGTTTAAAGCTGCTGTTGTGGTAAGCAGCCACTAGGCGGCAGCATTTCTCCATTCACAAATCTCGTTACTAGGGCAGCAGAGCCGTTCTGGAATCCCTGTTCCTAGGTTGTAAATTAAAATGGAATGTGCCAGGAGAAAACCCCATAAGTTTATGTTACATTATTTCTTGTTTGTTGTTTTAGTTTTTTTAATAGGGGCAATGATTAGAATATTGTTTGTCCTAGGTGTACACAATCTGGTTCATTTGTGCCTAACATATATATATATATATATATATATATATATATATATATATATATATATATATATATATCATGCACAGATCCCCTTCCCATGTCAATTATTGCAGAGTGTTCCATAGACCTCCCTTGCTATATGGTCGGTCTTTTTGTTATGTGTATTTAATAGGTATTTGTACACGTATGGTAACCCTAATCTTAATTTTTCCATTCCCCCCACCTTTCCTTTTAGATAAGCCTAGTTTGTTTTCTAAGTGTGTGAGTGTCTTTCTCTGTGCAAATATGTTCATTTGTGTCAGTTGTTAGATAATGCCTGTAAGTGATATCATAGGATATGTCTTTTGCTTTCCGAATTACCTCATGTTCTGTGATTATCTCTAGGCTCACCTATGGTGCCTGAAAGAGCAGTGTTTCATTGTTTTCCATGGCTAATATTCCATTGTGCACATGGACCACTTCTTCTTTTTCAACTGATATGGTGATGGACATTTTGGTTGCTTCCGTGTCTTGGCTATTGTGAAAATTCCTGCAGTGCAGCTGTTGAAGCCTGTGCCTTCTCGACTCTGGACTTGTCAGGTGAGAGTCTCAGCGGTGGGCCTGCTGAACGGAATGGTGGCTCAATTTTTACTTTTAAACGCAGCTCCTTTCTATTCTTATTATTGGCTGTCACCACTTTACATCTCACCAGCAGCTAGAGGGTACACAGTTCTCTAAAACACCTTCAGCATTTAATGTTTGTAGACTTGCAGCTGATGGTAGTTGACATGTGTGAGTTGGAATCATTTTGGAGGTTAGATTTGCATGAGTCTAATAATTACTGATGTTGAGCTTTTATCCATTTTCCTCTTTTTTGAAAATGGGTGAGTAAAACTTACCCCTCCATCCAATCTCCTTGAAAAATTTAACACTTTTGAATTTTTTTGGCCATTCCCTACCTCCGCACAATTTTTTAGGGCAGGTGTCCTTTACAGCCCTGAATCCTTGTGAATGTTAAGTGACCATTAGCTGTGGGTTCAAAGCCGCTCTTGTGGGAAACGGCCACAAGGCGGCAGCATTTCTACATTTCCAACTCTGGGATTTTGGGCCACAGAGCTTTCGTGGCAATCGTGGTAGTAAGCTGCGAATTAGAGTGCAATGTGCCAGTGCAAACCCCCAAGAGCTTATATCTCCTAAATTGTTGTTTGCTTTTTAAATTTAATTATCAGAGGAAATTTGATCAAAATGTAGATTCTCCGAGGTGTACAGTTTCTGGTTCATCCTATCAATGTATCTGTCTATATTCCTCTTTGGATCCATTCCCGTGTATGTTATTATAGAGTGTTGAGTAGACCTCTCTTTGTATTCCTTAGGTATTTTGTGATTATATATTTCCTATGTATTAGTATATGTCTGTTAACCCCCATATCCTAATTCATACATTCCTTACACCTTTCCATTTGGTTAAACATAATTTGGTTTTCTGAATCTATGCGTGTCCTTCTCTTGGAAATTATTTCATGGGTATCAATTCTTAGGTAACACCTATAAGTGATGTCATAGGATGTCTGTCTTACGGTTTCTTTCTTACTTCCAGTGTGGTGATTATCGCTAGGTCCTTCTATGGTGGTGCCAACGGCACTGTTCCATGCTTTTTCATGGCTAAGATTCCATTGTGTACATGGACGACTTCTTCTTGGTGCATTTTTCTGTTGATGCACATTTTGGTTTCTTCCAGGTTTGGCTATGGTACACCTTGCTGCAGTGCAGGATTGCCAGCCTGTGTGTTTTTGATTCTGGTCTACTCAGGTGATAGGCCCATGAGTGGGCCTACCAGATCACATGGTAGCTCCATTTTTACCCTTAAACGCACCTCCATTCTGTTCTCACGACTGGCTCTTACCAGGTTGCAACCCACCAGCAGCTAAAGGGTACGCAGTTCTCTAAAACCCCTTCAGCATTTATTTTTTGTAGACTTTTTTTGCTGATGATCATTCTGACGGCTGTCAGGTGAACGTTTGTGTACACTGGATTTGCATGGCTTTATTGATTCCTGATGTTCAGCCTTTTTCCATTCCCGTTGTTTTAAGAAAAAAGAAAGAGTGGGAGGGAGACGCAAAAGGGAGGGGATATGGAAACATGTATATGTATAACTGATTAAATTTGTTATAAAGCAAAAAATTAAAAAAAATAAAAATAAAAAATAAAAAAATAAAAAAAATTAAAAAAAAAAGAAATAAGAGAGAAGGTCCTTCAGGGAGATAAACAAAATTGCCTTAGCTATTCATGTATTTTGACTTACATGAACTTTGGATTCAGATTATCAAATTTGCTGAAGAATTCATTTTGTAATTTTATTGGAACTTATTAAATATGTAGCTTAACGTAAGGAGATATTTTTATTAAAATGTGCCCTTTCTTCCTTGAAAATAATCTTTATTTATTCAGATTTTCTTATTATGCCCTTCACAAAATTTCAGAATTTCTCTATAAAAATCTAACATTGAAAAAATTAATTTCTTGACATGTTATAATATTTGTGGGCTTCCCTGGTGGCGCCGTGGTTGAGAGTCCGCCTGCTGATGCAGGGGACGCGGGTTCATGCCCCGGTCCAGGAAGATCCCACATGCCGTGGAGCATCTGGGCCCATGAGCCATGGCCACTGTGCCTGCGCATCAGGAGCCTGTGCTCCGCGGAGGGAGAGGCCACAACAGTGAGAGGCCCGTGTACCGCAAAAAAAAAAAGTATTTATTATATTTGCTGCTCTTGAGATTGACTTGGTATAAAAAAAATTGGTAAAAGAAATACTTTTGAGTTGTTATGCTGACTTTTTATCTTACCGGAAATTTCTGCTGAATTATCTTATTCATAGTTTTTCCATTCCTTGCCTTGATTTTGATAAGATTATCATATCATTTGCAAATAATGACAAACTTTCTCTTCCTTTCAGAAGTGGGCAATGTGGTTAACATTTTAAATTTCCAAACCACAACAG
Organism: Mesoplodon mirus; assembly: GCF_964341445.2. Taxonomy (NCBI): domain Eukaryota; kingdom Metazoa; phylum Chordata; class Mammalia; order Artiodactyla; family Ziphiidae; genus Mesoplodon; species Mesoplodon mirus. The sequence goes on from NC_138981.1 coordinate 147,347,222, forward strand.
ATTGACTGATGTGCAGTCTATCTGACACATTCTCTAATTCTTACACTGCTTATTCTTTTCTTATTCTATTGACTAGGACTTATAGAACAATGTGCAATAGTTGTGGTCTCCAAACTTTAACTTTAAAGTTTTATCATTAAATATATTTGCTAAAGGATCTTTAAAAAATCCTTCTCTCGTTAGGTTAAGGAATTTCCTTATTTTACTAATTTACTAAGCAGTTTTTTTTCATAGATGCCTTTTCTATAGCCATTGAAATCACCATTAAAACATGTATTAATGTGATAACATTAACAGTACCTAGATTTTTTTGCTACTCATCATGACTTTATTTCTGGAATATGTACTACTTTATCATTATTAACAAATTTTGCGTTCAATTTACTTATAATTTATTTAGAAAGTTGGGATCTATTTTATGTGTGTGTATATGTATGTATGTAATTAAAAGTGGTACCTAACTCTGTTCATTTAAACACTTCCATTTAATTTTACCACTTTTGTTTATTAAGTACCTGAGAAGTAAACTATCATTTCTTCATGGGGAACCTCTCTGAACTCCAGCCTAAATTAGAGCCCTTTGTTAGCCCTCTCACTGTACCCTGTATTATAACTACGTAGTTATCTATGAAGTGGATTATTGACCGAGTCACCCACTAGGCTTTAAGTTCCATAAGGTCCGGGGATTTTATCTGTTTAACTCACTGCTGTAATCCTGGGACCTAACTTGCAATTAGTACATAGTAGACACTTTAAAAATTATCTGTAGAATGAACACATGATTAAATAAATAGTAGTTTGAAAGCTGAAAAAAAAGAAAAAAGAAAGAAAGAAAAAGAAACAGAAGACAAATGTGCATAAATTATGCCTCTTGAAACTGTCGGTTTGAAATATGGATGCCTTTGAATTTTTTTGGTCGATATACGACCCCAGGATTTGTTTTCAGTGCAGGTGTGATTTACAGGCCTGCAATTATTTTGAATATCAACTGACCATTAACGCTGGGATTAAAGCTGCTGTCGTGTGAAACGCCCACAAGGTGGCAGCTGTTCTACTTTACCAAATCTGGTTACTAGGGCAACAGAGCCTCAATGGAAGTTGTGTTCTAGGTTGTAATTTAGAATGGCGTGTGCCAGGGAAAAGCCCCTTAAGTATATGTCTCACTACTTCTTGTTCGTTTATTTAATTTAATTTTTATTTTTATCACAGCAAGTTTGATTACAAAGTTTGGCTTGTTCTAGGTGTGCAAGATGTGGTTCTTTTACACATAAACATATGTCTATTCTTCCTGGAATCCTTTTCCCATGTACGTTATGACAGGATGTTGAGTAGTCTTCTCTTGGTATTCCGTAGGTCTTTGGTGATGATATATTTCACCTGTGTTTGTATATGTCTGTTAACCCCAATATCCTAATGTATCCAATCCTCACAAATTTCCATTGGTGAACCATAAGTTTGTTGAATGAATCAGTGGTTGCCCTTCTCTGTGGAAATATCTTCACTGGTATCCATTTATAGGTAATACCTAAAAGTGATATCATACGATATGTGTCTTTCTCTTTCTGACATACTACACGTTGTGTGATTGCCTCTAGACTCATCTACAGTGCTGCAAATGACATCGTGTCCTTTTTTTCCTTGTCCAATACTCCGTCTGTACATGTACCAGTTTTCTTTGTCCACTCATATGTTGATGGACTTTTTGGTTGCTTCCATGACTTGGCAATTGTAATGCTGCGGCAATGCACATTCGCCTCCCTGTGTCTTTCCAATTCTGTCTTCTTAGGTTATAGGCCCAGGAGTGGGCCTGCTGGATCATATGGTAGAAAAATATTTACGTAGTAAAAGCACCTCCATTCTGTTCTCGTTAGTGGCTCTTACCAGGTCACATCCCACTTAAAGTTGAGGGTATGCACTTCTGCACAACACCTTCAGCATTTATTGTTTGTAGTTTTTTTTTTGCTGAAGTTTATTCTGACAAGTGTGAGCTGCTATATGTTTGTGGTTGGATTTGCATTCGTCTCATAATCCATTGAAATTGAGCTTTCTGGCATGTCCTTTTTTTATTCAAACTGTGAGTAGAGCTTACCTCTTCCAATTGTTTTCGTGAAGTATGTGTGACATTTAGAAATATTTTGGCCATTACCTCCCTAATGACATTCTGAGGGCAGGTTTCATTTACAGCCCTCCAGTACTGGTGCATATGAAGTGACCCTTAGCACAGTTTTTAAAGCTGCTGTTGCAGGTCACTGCCAGAGGGTGGCAGCATTTCTGCTTTTCACAAGCTTTTAACTAGGGAAACAGACTACCTTGCAGTGGTATTTCTCGGTTATAAATTAGAGTGGAATGTGCCTGGATAAACCCCCAAAGGTGATGTGTTTTTTTTTTTTACTTTTGTTTGTTTTCTAGATTGAGTTTATATTTTTTTATTGGAGTCATATTCCATTGTGTACATGGACCACTTCTTCTTTGTGCATTCCTCTGTTGATGGACATTTTCGTAGCTTCCAAGTTTTGGCTATGATAAATATTGCTGGAGGGCAGGATTGCCAGGCTGTTTTTTTCTTGTTTTGCAGTACGTAGGCCACTCACTGCCATGGCCACTCCGATTGCAGAGCACAGGCTCTGGACGCACAGGCCCAGCAGCCATAGCTCACGGGACCAGCCGCTCCACGGCATGTGTGATTTTCCCGAACCGGGGCATAAACCCGTGTCCCCTGCTTCGGCGGCGGACTCTCAACCACTGCGCCACCAGTGAAGTCCAGCCTGTGTCTTTTTGATTCTCATCCTCTCAGGCGATAGGGCCAGCAGTGGGCATGCTTGATTGAATGGTAGCTCAGTACTTACCTTTTCAATGCACCTCCTTTGTGTTTTCCTTACTGGCTCTTAGCATGTCCCACGTTGAACCAAGCCTAGGCATTTTTCCACAACCCCTTCAGCATTTATTGTTTGCAGAATTTTTGCTGATGGTCATTCTGACTGTTGTGAGCTGATAGGATTTTTGTAATTTGGATTTGCATGTCCTTAATTCTTTCTAAGGTTCATTTTTCCACACCTTTTAAAATTTCTGTTAATGAACAAATGAAAAAAACGTAGAATACAATTAACCTCTTGAAATTGTCTTCTTGAAAGGTTGCCCTCAAAATTGAATGTTTTGGTCAATATTCGCTCCCAGGATTGTTTTTGAGGGCAGGTGTCATTCACAGGCCTGTAATGAGTGTGAATATTTAGTGACCATTAGCACTGGGTTTAAAGCTGCTGTTGTGGTAAGCAGCCACTAGGCGGCAGCATTTCTCCATTCACAAATCTCGTTACTAGGGCAGCAGAGCCGTTCTGGAATCCCTGTTCCTAGGTTGTAAATTAAAATGGAATGTGCCAGGAGAAAGCCCCATAAGTTTATGTTACATTATTTCTTGTTTGTTGTTTTAGTTTTTTTAATAGGGGCAATGATTAGAATATTGTTTGTCCTAGGTGTACACAATCTGGTTCATTTGTGCCTTACATATATATATATATATATATATATATATATATATATATATATATATATATATATATATATTCATGCACAGATCCCCTTCCCATGTCAATTATTGCAGAGTGTTCCATAGACCTCCCTTGCTATATGGTCGGTCTTTTTGTTATGTGTATTTAATAGGTATTTGTACACGTATGGTAACCCTAATCTTAATTTTTCCATTCCCCCCACCTTTCCTTTTAGATAAGCCTAGTTTGTTTTCTAAGTGTGTGAGTGTCTTTCTCTGTGCAAATATGTTCATTTGTGTCAGTTGTTAGATAATGCCTGTAAGTGATATCATAGGATATGTCTTTTGCTTTCCGACTTACCTCATGTTCTGTGATTATCTCTAGGCTCAACTATGGTGCCTGAAAGAGCAGTGTTTCATTGTTTTCCATGGCTAATATTCCATTGTGTACATGGACCACTTCTTCTTTTTCAACTGATATGGTGATGGACATTTTGGTTGCTTCCGTGTCTTGGCTATTGTGAAAATTCCTGCAGTGCAGCTGTTGAAGCCTGTGCCTTCTCGACTCTGGACTTGTCAGGTGAGAGTCTCAGCGGTGGGCCTGCTGAAAGGAATGGTGGCTCAAATTTTACTTTTAAACACAGCTCCTTTCTATTCTCATTATTGGCTGTCACCACTTTACATCTCACCAGCAGCTACAGGGTACACAGTTCTCTAAAACACCTTCAGCATTTAATGTTTGTAGACTTGCAGCTGATGGTAGTTGACATGTGTGAGTTGGAATCATTTTGGAGGTTAGATTTGCATGAGTCTAATAATTACTGATGTTGAGCTTTTATCCATTTTCCTCTTTTTTGAAAATGAGTGAGTAAAACTTACCCCTCCATCCAATCTCCTTGAAAAATTTAACACTTTTGAATTTTTTTGGCCATTCCCTACCTCCGCACAATTTTTTAGGGCAGGTGTCCTTTACAGCCCTGAATCCTTGTGAATGTTAAGTGACCATTAGCTGTGGGTTCAAAGCCGCTCTTGTGGGAAACGGCCACAAGGCGGCAGCATTTCTACATTTCCAACTCTGGGATTTTGGACCACAGAGCTTTCGTGGCAATCGTGGTAGTAAGCTGCGAATTAGAGTGCAATGTGCCAGTGCAAACCCCCAAGAGCTTATATCTCCTAAATTGTTGTTTGCTTTTTAAATTTAATTATCAGAGGAAATTTGATCAAAATGTAGATTCTCCTAGGTGTACAGTTTCTGGTTCATCCTATCAATGTATCTGTCTATATGCCTCTTTGGATCCATTCCCGTGTATGTTATTATAGAGTGTTGAGTAGACCTCTCTTTGTATTCCTTAGGTATTTTGTGATTATATATTTCCTATGTATTAGTATATGTCTGTTAACCCCCATATCCTAATTCATACATTCCTTACACCTTTCCATTTGGTTAAACATAATTTGGTTTCCTGAATCTATGCGTGTCCTTCTCTTGGAAATTATTTCATGGGTATCAATTCTTAGGTAACACCTATAAGTGATGTCATAGGATGTCTGTCTTACGGTTTCTTTCTTACTTCCAGTGTGGTGATTATCGCTAGGTCCTTCTATGGTGGTGCCAACGGCACTGTTCCATGCTTTTTCATGGCTAAGATTCCATTGTGTACATGGACGACTTCTTCTTGGTGCATTTTTCTGTTGATGCACATTTTGGTTTCTTCCAGGTTTGGCTATGGTACACCTTGCTGCAGTGCAGGATTGCCAGCCTGTGTGTTTTTGATTCTGGTCTACTCAGGTGATAGGCCCATGAGTGGGCCTACCAGATCACATGGTAGCTCCATTTTTACCCTTAAACGCACCTCCATTCTGTTCTCACGACTGGCTCTTACCAGGTTGCAACCCACCAGCAGCTAAAGGGTACGCAGTTCTCTAAAACCCCTTCAGCATTTATTTTTTGTAGACTTTTTTTGCTGATGATCATTCTGACGGCTGTCAGGTGAACGTTTGTGTACACTGGATTTGCATGGCTTTATTGATTCCTGATGTTCAGCCTTTTTCCATTCCCGTTGTTTTAAGAAAAAAGAAAGAGTGGGAGGGAGACGCAAAAGGGAGGGGATATGGAAACATGTATATGTATAACTGATTAAATTTGTTATAAAGCAAAAAATTAAAAAAAATAAAAATAAAAAATAAAAAAATAAAAAAAAATTAAAAAAAAGAAATAAGAGAGAAGGTCCTTCAGGGAGATAAAAAAAATTGCCTTAGCTATTCATGTATTTTGACTTACATGAACTTTGGATTCAGATTATCAAATTTGCTGAAGAATTCATTTTGTAATTTTATTGGAACTTATTAAATATGTAGCTTAACGTAAGGAGATATTTTTATTAAAATGTGCCCTTTCTTCCTTGAAAATAATCTTTATTTATTCAGATTTTCTTATTATGCCCTTCACAAAATTTCAGAATTTCTCTATAAAAATCTAACATTGAAAAAATTAATTTCTTGACATGTTATAATATTTGTGGCCTTCCCTGGTGGCGCCGTGGTTGAGAGTCCGCCTGCTGATGCAGGGGACGCGGGTTCATGCCCCGGTCCAGGAAGATCCCACATGCCGTGGAGCATCTGGGCCCATGAGCCATGGCCACTGTGCCTGCGCATCAGGAGCCTGTGCTCCGCGGAGGGAGAGGCCACAACAGTGAGAGGCCCGTGTACCGCAAAAAAAAAAAAGTATTTATTATATTTGCTGCTCTTGAGATTGACTTGGTATAAAAAAAATTGGTAAAAGAAATACTTTTGAGTTGTTATGCTGACTTTTTATCTTACCGGAAATTTCTGCTGAATTATCTTATTCATAGTTTTTCCATTCCTTGCCTTGATTTTGATAAGATTATCATATCATTTGCAAATAATGACAAACTTTCTCTTCCTTTCAGAAGTGGGCAATGTGGTTAACATTTTAAATTTCCAAACCACAACAGATTGACTGATGTGCAGTCTATCTGACACATTCTCTAATTCTTACACTGCTTATTCTTTTCTTATTCTATTGACTAGGACTTATAGAACAATGTGCAATAGTTGTGGTCTCCAAACTTTAACTTTAAAGTTTTATCATTAAATATATTTGCTAAAGGATCTTTAAAAAATCCTTCTCTCGTTAGGTTAAGGAATTTCCTTATTTTACTAATTTACTAAGCAGTTTTTTTTCATAGATGCCTTTTCTATAGCCATTGAAATCACCATTAAAACATGTATTAATGTGATAACATTAACAGTACCTAGATTTTTTTGCTACTCATCATGACTTTATTTCTGGAATATGTACTACTTTATCATTATTAACAAATTTTGCGTTCAATTTACTTATAATTTATTTAGAAAGTTGGGATCTATTTTATGTGTGTGTATATGTATGTATGTAATTAAAAGTGGTACCTAACTCTGTTCATTTAAACACTTCCATTTAATTTTACCACTTTTGTTTATTAAGTACCTGAGAAGTAAACTATCATTTCTTCATGGGGAACCTCTCTGAACTCCAGCCTAAATTAGAGCCCTTTGTTAGCCCTCTCACTGTACCCTGTATTATAACTACGTAGTTATCTATGAAGTGGATTATTGACCGAGTCACCCACTAGGCTTTAAGTTCCATAAGGTCCGGGGATTTTATCTGTTTAACTCACTGCTGTAATCCTGGGACCTAACTTGCAATTAGTACATAGTAGACACTTTAAAAATTATCTGTAGAATGAACACATGATTAAATAAATAGTAGTTTGAAAGCTGAAAAAAAAGAAAAAAGAAAGAAAGAAAAAGAAACAGAAGACAAATGTGCATAAATTATGCCTCTTGAAACTGTCGGTTTGAAATATGGATGCCTTTGAATTTTTTTGGTCGATATACGACCCCAGGATTTGTTTTCAGTGCAGGTGTGATTTACAGGCCTGCAATTATTTTGAATATCAACTGACCATTAACGCTGGGATTAAAGCTGCTGTCGTGTGAAACGCCCACAAGGTGGCAGCTGTTCTACTTTACCAAATCTGGTTACTAGGGCAACAGAGCCTCAATGGAAGTTGTGTTCTAGGTTGTAATTTAGAATGGCGTGTGCCAGGGAAAAGCCCCTTAAGTATATGTCTCACTACTTCTTGTTCGTTTATTTAATTTAATTTTTATTTTTATCACAGCAAGTTTGATTACAAAGTTTGGCTTGTTCTAGGTGTGCAAGATGTGGTTCTTTTACACATAAACATATGTCTATTCTTCCTGGAATCCTTTTCCCATGTACGTTATGACAGGATGTTGAGTAGTCTTCTCTTGGTATTCCGTAGGTCTTTGGTGATGATATATTTCACCTGTGTTTGTATATGTCTGTTAACCCCAATATCCTAATGTATCCAATCCTCACAAATTTCCATTGGTGAACCATAAGTTTGTTGAATGAATCAGTGGTTGCCCTTCTCTGTGGAAATATCTTCACTGGTATCCATTTATAGGTAATACCTAAAAGTGATATCATACGATATGTGTCTTTCTCTTTCTGACATACTACACGTTGTGTGATTGCCTCTAGACTCATCTACAGTGCTGCAAATGACATCGTGTCCTTTTTTTCCTTGTCCAATACTCCGTCTGTACATGTACCAGTTTTCTTTGTCCACTCATATGTTGATGGACTTTTTGGTTGCTTCCATGACTTGGCAATTGTAATGCTGCGGCAATGCACATTCGCCTCCCTGTGTCTTTCCAATTCTGTCTTCTTAGGTTATAGGCCCAGGAGTGGGCCTGCTGGATCATATGGTAGAAAAATATTTACGTAGTAAAAGCACCTCCATTCTGTTCTCGTTAGTGGCTCTTACCAGGTCACATCCCACTTAAAGTTGAGGGTATGCACTTCTGCACAACACCTTCAGCATTTATTGTTTGTAGTTTTTTTTTTGCTGAAGTTTATTCTGACAAGTGTGAGCTGCTATATGTTTGTGGTTGGATTTGCATTCGTCTCATAATCCATTGAAATTGAGCTTTCTGGCATGTCCTTTTTTTATTCAAACTGTGAGTAGAGCTTACCTCTTCCAATTGTTTTCGTGAAGTATGTGTGACATTTAGAAATATTTTGGCCATTACCTCCCTAATGACATTCTGAGGGCAGGTTTCATTTACAGCCCTCCAGTACTGGTGCATATGAAGTGACCCTTAGCACAGTTTTTAAAGCTGCTGTTGCAGGTCACTGCCAGAGGGTGGCAGCATTTCTGCTTTTCACAAGCTTTTAACTAGGGAAACAGACTACCTTGCAGTGGTATTTCTCGGTTATAAATTAGAGTGGAATGTGCCTGGATAAACCCCCAAAGGTGATGTGTTTTTTTTTTTTACTTTTGTTTGTTTTCTAGATTGAGTTTATATTTTTTTATTGGAGTCATATTCCATTGTGTACATGGACCACTTCTTCTTTGTGCATTCCTCTGTTGATGGACATTTTCGTAGCTTCCAAGTTTTGGCTATGATAAATATTGCTGGAGGGCAGGATTGCCAGGCTGTTTTTTTCTTGTTTTGCAGTACGTAGGCCACTCACTGCCATGGCCACTCCGATTGCAGAGCACAGGCTCTGGACGCACAGGCCCAGCAGCCATAGCTCACGGGACCAGCCGCTCCACGGCATGTGTGATTTTCCCGAACCGGGGCATAAACCCGTGTCCCCTGCTTCGGCGGCGGACTCTCAACCACTGCGCCACCAGTGAAGTCCAGCCTGTGTCTTTTTGATTCTCATCCTCTCAGGCGATAGGGCCAGCAGTGGGCATGCTTGATTGAATGGTAGCTCAGTACTTACCTTTTCAATGCACCTCCTTTGTGTTTTCCTTACTGGCTCTTAGCATGTCCCACGTTGAACCAAGCCTAGGCATTTTTCCACAACCCCTTCAGCATTTATTGTTTGCAGAATTTTTGCTGATGGTCATTCTGACTGTTGTGAGCTGATAGGATTTTTGTAATTTGGATTTGCATGTCCTTAATTCTTTCTAAGGTTCATTTTTCCACACCTTTTAAAATTTCTGTTAATGAACAAATGAAAAAAACGTAGAATACAATTAACCTCTTGAAATTGTCTTCTTGAAAGGTTGCCCTCAAAATTGAATGTTTTGGTCAATATTCGCTCCCAGGATTGTTTTTGAGGGCAGGTGTCATTCACAGGCCTGTAATGAGTGTGAATATTTAGTGACCATTAGCACTGGGTTTAAAGCTGCTGTTGTGGTAAGCAGCCACTAGGCGGCAGCATTTCTCCATTCACAAATCTCGTTACTAGGGCAGCAGAGCCGTTCTGGAATCCCTGTTCCTAGGTTGTAAATTAAAATGGAATGTGCCAGGAGAAAGCCCCATATGTTTATGTTACATTATTTCTTGTTTGTTGTTTTAGTTTTTTTAATAGGGGCAATGATTAGAATATTGTTTGTCCTAGGTGTACACAATCTGGTTCATTTGTGCCTAACATATATATATATATATATATATATATATATATATATATATATATATATATTCATGCACAGATCCCCTTCCCATGTCAATTATTGCAGAGTGTTCCATAGACCTCCCTTGCTATATGGTCGGTCTTTTTGTTATGTGTATTTAATAGGTATTTGTACACGTATGGTAACCCTAATCTTAATTTTTCCATTCCCCCCACCTTTCCTTTTAGATAAGCCTAGTTTGTTTTCTAAGTGTGTGAGTGTCTTTCTCTGTGCAAATATGTTCATTTGTGTCAGTTGTTAGATAATGCCTGTAAGTGATATCATAGGATATGTCTTTTGCTTTCCGACTTACCTCATGTTCTGTGATTATCTCTAGGCTCAACTATGGTGCCTGAAAGAGCAGTGTTTCATTGTTTTCCATGGCTAATATTCCATTGTGTACATGGACCACTTCTTCTTTTTCAACTGATATGGTGATGGACATTTTGGTTGCTTCCGTGTCTTGGCTATTGTGAAAATTCCTGCAGTGCAGCTGTTGAAGCCTGTGCCTTCTCGACTCTGGACTTGTCAGGTGAGAGTCTCAGCGGTGGGCCTGCTGAAAGGAATGGTGGCTCAAATTTTACTTTTAAACACAGCTCCTTTCTATTCTCATTATTGGCTGTCACCACTTTACATCTCACCAGCAGCTACAGGGTACACAGTTCTCTAAAACACCTTCAGCATTTAATGTTTGTAGACTTGCAGCTGATGGTAGTTGACATGTGTGAGTTGGAATCATTTTGGAGGTTAGATTTGCATGAGTCTAATAATTACTGATGTTGAGCTTTTATCCATTTTCCTCTTTTTTGAAAATGAGTGAGTAAAACTTACCCCTCCATCCAATCTCCTTGAAAAATTTAACACTTTTGAATTTTTTTGGCCATTCCCTACCTCCGCACAATTTTTTAGGGCAGGTGTCCTTTACAGCCCTGAATCCTTGTGAATGTTAAGTGACCATTAGCTGTGGGTTCAAAGCCGCTCTTGTGGGAAACGGCCACAAGGCGGCAGCATTTCTACATTTCCAACTCTGGGATTTTGGGCCACAGAGCTTTCGTGGCAATCGTGGTAGTAAGCTGCGAATTAGAGTGCAATGTGCCAGTGCAAACCCCCAAGAGCTTATATCTCCTAAATTGTTGTTTGCTTTTTAAATTTAATTATCAGAGGAAATTTGATCAAAATGTAGATTCTCCTAGGTGTACAGTTTCTGGTTCATCCTATCAATGTATCTGTCTATATGCCTCTTTGGATCCATTCCCGTGTATGTTATTATAGAGTGTTGAGTAGACCTCTCTTTGTATTCCTTAGGTATTTTGTGATTATATATTTCCTATGTATTAGTATATGTCTGTTAACCCCCATATCCTAATTCATACATTCCTTACACCTTTCCATTTGGTTAAACATAATTTGGTTTCCTGAATCTATGCGTGTCCTTCTCTTGGAAATTATTTCATGGGTATCAATTCTTAGGTAACACCTATAAGTGATGTCATAGGATGTCTGTCTTACGGTTTCTTTCTTACTTCCAGTGTGGTGATTATCGCTAGGTCCTTCTATGGTGGTGCCAACGGCACTGTTCCATGCTTTTTCATGGCTAAGATTCCATTGTGTACATGGACGACTTCTTCTTGGTGCATTTTTCTGTTGATGCACATTTTGGTTTCTTCCAGGTTTGGCTATGGTACACCTTGCTGCAGTGCAGGATTGCCAGCCTGTGTGTTTTTGATTCTGGTCTACTCAGGTGATAGGCCCATGAGTGGGCCTACCAGATCACATGGTAGCTCCATTTTTACCCTTAAACGCACCTCCATTCTGTTCTCACGACTGGCTCTTACCAGGTTGCAACCCACCAGCAGCTAAAGGGTACGCAGTTCTCTAAAACCCCTTCAGCATTTATTTTTTGTAGACTTTTTTTGCTGATGATCATTCTGACGGCTGTCAGGTGAACGTTTGTGTACACTGGATTTGCATGGCTTTATTGATTCCTGATGTTCAGCCTTTTTCCATTCCCGTTGTTTTAAGAAAAAAGAAAGAGTGGGAGGGAGACGCAAAAGGGAGGGGATATGGAAACATGTATATGTATAACTGATTAAATTTGTTATAAAGCAAAAAATTAAAAAAAATAAAAATAAAAAATAAAAAAATAAAAAAAATTAAAAAAAAAGAAATAAGAGAGAAGGTCCTTCAGGGAGATAAAAAAAATTGCCTTAGCTATTCATGTATTTTGACTTACATGAACTTTGGATTCAGATTATCAAATTTGCTGAAGAATTCATTTTGTAATTTTATTGGAACTTATTAAATATGTAGCTTAACGTAAGGAGATATTTTTATTAAAATGTGCCCTTTCTTCCTTGAAAATAATCTTTATTTATTCAGATTTTCTTATTATGCCCTTCACAAAGTTTCAGAATTTCTCTATAAAAATCTAACATTGAAAAAATTAATTTCTTGACATGTTATAATATTTGTGGGCTTCCCTGGTGGCGCCGTGGTTGAGAGTCCGCCTGCTGATGCAGGGGACGCGGGTTCATGCCCCGGTCCAGGAAGATCCCACATGCCGTGGAGCATCTGGGCCCATGAGCCATGGCCACTGTGCCTGCGCATCAGGAGCCTGTGCTCCGCGGAGGGAGAGGCCACAACAGTGAGAGGCCCGTGTACCGCAAAAAAAAAAAGTATTTATTATATTTGCTGCTCTTGAGATTGACTTTGTATAAAAAAATTGGTAAAAGAAATACTTTTGAGTTGTTATGCTGACTTTTTATCTTACCGGAAATTTCTGCTGAATTATCTTATTCATAGTTTTTCCATTCCTTGCCTTGATTTTGATAAGATTATCATATCATTTGCAAATAATGACAAACTTTCTCTTCCTTTCAGAAGTGGGCAATGTGGTTAACATTTTAAATTTCCAAACCACAACAGATTGACTGATGTGCAGTCTATCTGACACATTCTCTAATTCTTACACTGCTTATTCTTTTCTTATTCTATTGACTAGGACTTATAGAACAATGTGCAATAGTTGTGGTCTCCAAACTTTAACTTTAAAGTTTTATCATTAAATATATTTGCTAAAGGATCTTTAAAAAATCCTTCTCTCGTTAGGTTAAGGAATTTCCTTATTTTACTAATTTACTAAGCAGTTTTTTTTCATAGATGCCTTTTCTATAGCCATTGAAATCACCATTAAAACATGTATTAATGTGATAACATTAACAGTACCTAGATTTTTTTGCTACTCATCATGACTTTATTTCTGGAATATGTACTACTTTATCATTATTAACAAATTTTGCGTTCAATTTACTTATAATTTATTTAGAAAGTTGGGATCTATTTTATGTGTGTGTATATGTATGTATGTAATTAAAAGTGGTACCTAACTCTGTTCATTTAAACACTTCCATTTAATTTTACCACTTTTGTTTATTAAGTACCTGAGAAGTAAACTATCATTTCTTCATGGGGAACCTCTCTGAACTCCAGCCTAAATTAGAGCCCTTTGTTAGCCCTCTCACTGTACCCTGTATTATAACTACGTAGTTATCTATGAAGTGGATTATTGACCGAGTCACCCACTAGGCTTTAAGTTCCATAAGGTCCGGGGATTTTATCTGTTTAACTCACTGCTGTAATCCTGGGACCTAACTTGCAATTAGTACATAGTAGACACTTTAAAAATTATCTGTAGAATGAACACATGATTAAATAAATAGTAGTTTGAAAGCTGAAAAAAAAGAAAAAAGAAAGAAAGAAAAAGAAACAGAAGACAAATGTGCATAAATTATGCCTCTTGAAACTGTCGGTTTGAAATATGGATGCCTTTGAATTTTTTTGGTCGATATACGACCCCAGGATTTGTTTTCAGTGCAGGTGTGATTTACAGGCCTGCAATTATTTTGAATATCAACTGACCATTAACGCTGGGATTAAAGCTGCTGTCGTGTGAAACGCCCACAAGGTGGCAGCTGTTCTACTTTACCAAATCTGGTTACTAGGGCAACAGAGCCTCAATGGAAGTTGTGTTCTAGGTTGTAATTTAGAATGGCGTGTGCCAGGGAAAAGCCCCTTAAGTATATGTCTCACTACTTCTTGTTCGTTTATTTAATTTAATTTTTATTTTTATCACAGCAAGTTTGATTACAAAGTTTGGCTTGTTCTAGGTGTGCAAGATGTGGTTCTTTTACACATAAACATATGTCTATTCTTCCTGGAATCCTTTTCCCATGTACGTTATGACAGGATGTTGAGTAGTCTTCTCTTGGTATTCCGTAGGTCTTTGGTGATGATATATTTCACCTGTGTTTGTATATGTCTGTTAACCCCAATATCCTAATGTATCCAATCCTCACAAATTTCCATTGGTGAACCATAAGTTTGTTGAATGAATCAGTGGTTGCCCTTCTCTGTGGAAATATCTTCACTGGTATCCATTTATAGGTAATACCTAAAAGTGATATCATACGATATGTGTCTTTCTCTTTCTGACATACTACACGTTGTGTGATTGCCTCTAGACTCATCTACAGTGCTGCAAATGACATCGTGTCCTTTTTTTCCTTGTCCAATACTCCGTCTGTACATGTACCAGTTTTCTTTGTCCACTCATATGTTGATGGACTTTTTGGTTGCTTCCATGACTTGGCAATTGTAATGCTGCGGCAATGCACATTCGCCTCCCTGTGTCTTTCCAATTCTGTCTTCTTAGGTTATAGGCCCAGGAGTGGGCCTGCTGGATCATATGGTAGAAAAATATTTACGTAGTAAAAGCACCTCCATTCTGTTCTCGTTAGTGGCTCTTACCAGGTCACATCCCACTTAAAGTTGAGGGTATGCACTTCTGCACAACACCTTCAGCATTTATTGTTTGTAGTGTTTTTTTTGATGAAGTTTATTCTGACAAGTGTGAGCTGCTATATGTTTGTGGTTGGATTTGCATTCGTCTCATAATCCATTGAAATTGAGCTTTCTGGCATGTCCTTTTTTTATTCAAACTGTGAGTAGAGCTTACCTCTTCCAATTGTTTTCGTGAAGTATGTGTGACATTTAGAAATATTTTGGCCATTACCTCCCTAATGACATTCTGAGGGCAGGTTTCATTTACAGCCCTCCAGTACTGGTGCATATGAAGTGACCCTTAGCACAGTTTTTAAAGCTGCTGTTGCAGGTCACTGCCAGAGGGTGGCAGCATTTCTGCTTTTCACAAGCTTTTAACTAGGGAAACAGACTACCTTGCAGTGGTATTTCTCGGTTATAAATTAGAGTGGAATGTGCCTGGATAAACCCCCAAAGGTGATGTGTTTTTTTTTTTACTTTTGTTTGTTTTCTAGATTGAGTTTATATTTTTTTATTGGAGTCATATTCCATTGTGTACATGGACCACTTCTTCTTTGTGCATTCCTCTGTTGATGGACATTTTCGTAGCTTCCAAGTTTTGGCTATGATAAATATTGCTGGAGGGCAGGATTGCCAGGCTGTTTTTTTCTTGTTTTGCAGTACGTAGGCCACTCACTGCCATGGCCACTCCGATTGCAGAGCACAGGCTCTGGACGCACAGGCCCAGCAGCCATAGCTCACGGGACCAGCCGCTCCACGGCATGTGTGATTTTCCCGAACCGGGGCATAAACCCGTGTCCCCTGCTTCGGCGGCGGACTCTCAACCACTGCGCCACCAGTGAAGTCCAGCCTGTGTCTTTTTGATTCTCATCCTCTCAGGCGATAGGCCCAGCAGTGGGCATGCTTGATTGAATGGTAGCTCAGTACTTACCTTTTCAATGCACCTCCTTTGTGTTTTCCTTACTGGCTCTTAGCATGTCCCACGTTGAACCAAGCCTAGGCATTTTTCCACAACCCCTTCAGCATTTATTGTTTGCAGAATTTTTGCTGATGGTCATTCTGACTGTTGTGAGCTGATAGGATTTTTGTAATTTGGATTTGCATGTCCTTAATTCTTTCTAAGGTTCATTTTTCCACACCTTTTAAAATTTCTGTTAACGAACAAATGAAAAAAACGTAGAATACAATTAACCTCTTGAAATTGTCTTCTTGAAAGGTTGCCCTCAAAATTGAATGTTTTGGTCAATATTCGCTCCCAGGATTGTTTTTGAGGGCAGGTGTCATTCACAGGCCTGTAATGAGTGTGAATATTTAGTGACCATTAGCACTGGGTTTAAAGCTGCTGTTGTGGTAAGCAGCCACTAGGCGGCAGCATTTCTCCATTCACAAATCTCGTTACTAGGGCAGCAGAGCCGTTCTGGAATCCCTGTTCCTAGGTTGTAAATTAAAATGGAATGTGCCAGGAGAAAACCCCATAAGTTTATGTTACATTATTTCTTGTTTGTTGTTTTAGTTTTTTTAATAGGGGCAATGATTAGAATATTGTTTGTCCTAGGTGTACACAATCTGGTTCATTTGTGCCTAACATATATATATATATATATATATATATATATATATTCATGCACAGATCCCCTTCCCATGTCAATTATTGCAGAGTGTTCCATAGACCTCCCTTGCTATATGGTCGGTCTTTTTGTTATGTGTATTTAATAGGTATTTGTACACGTATGGTAACCCTAATCTTAATTTTTCCATTCCCCCCACCTTTCCTTTTAGATAAGCCTAGTTTGTTTTCTAAGTGTGTGAGTGTCTTTCTCTGTGCAAATATGTTCATTTGTGTCAGTTGTTAGATAATGCCTGTAAGTGATATCATAGGATATGTCTTTTGCTTTCCGACTTACCTCATGTTCTGTGATTATCTCTAGGCTCAACTATGGTGCCTGAAAGAGCAGTGTTTCATTGTTTTCCATGGCTAATATTCCATTGTGTACATGGACCACTTCTTCTTTTTCAACTGATATGGTGATGGACATTTTGGTTGCTTCCGTGTCTTGGCTATTGTGAAAATTCCTGCAGTGCAGCTGTTGAAGCCTGTGCCTTCTCGACTCTGGACTTGTCAGGTGAGAGTCTCAGCGGTGGGCCTGCTGAAAGGAATGGTGGCTCAATTTTTACTTTTAAACACAGCTCCTTTCTATTCTCATTATTGGCTGTCACCACTTTACATCTCACCAGCAGCTACAGGGTACACAGTTCTCTAAAACACCTTCAGCATTTAATGTTTGTAGACTTGCAGCTGATGGTAGTTGACATGTGTGAGTTGGAATCATTTTGGAGGTTAGATTTGCATGAGTCTAATAATTACTGATGTTGAGCTTTTATCCATTTTCCTCTTTTTTGAAAATGAGTGAGTAAAACTTACCCCTCCATCCAATCTCCTTGAAAAATTTAACACTTTTGAATTTTTTTGGCCATTCCCTACCTCCGCACAATTTTTTAGGGCAGGTGTCCTTTACAGCCCTGAATCCTTGTGAATGTTAAGTGACCATTAGCTGTGGGTTCAAAGCCGCTCTTGTGGGAAACGGCCACAAGGCGGCAGCATTTCTACATTTCCAACTCTGGGATTTTGGACCACAGAGCTTTCGTGGCAATCGTGGTAGTAAGCTGCGAATTAGAGTGCAATGTGCCAGTGCAAACCCCCAAGAGCTTATATCTCCTAAATTGTTGTTTGCTTTTTAAATTTAATTATCAGAGGAAATTTGATCAAAATGTAGATTCTCCGAGGTGTACAGTTTCTGGTTCATCCTATCAATGTATCTGTCTATATGCCTCTTTGGATCCATTCCCGTGTATGTTATTATAGAGTGTTGAGTAGACCTCTCTTTGTATTCCTTAGGTATTTTGTGATTATATATTTCCTATGTATTAGTATATGTCTGTTAACCCCCATATCCTAATTCATACATTCCTTACACCTTTCCATTTGGTTAAACATAATTTGGTTTTCTGAATCTATGCGTGTCCTTCTCTTGGAAATTATTTCATGGGTATCAATTCTTAGGTAACACCTATAAGTTATGTCATAGGATGTCTGTCTTACGGTTTCTTTCTTACTTCCAGTGTGGTGATTATCGCTAGGTCCTTCTATGGTGGTGCCAACGGCACTGTTCCATGCTTTTTCATGGCTAAGATTCCATTGTGTACATGGACGACTTCTTCTTGGTGCATTTTTCTGTTGATGCACATTTTGGTTTCTTCCAGGTTTGGCTATGGTACACCTTGCTGCAGTGCAGGATTGCCAGCCTGTGTGTTTTTGATTCTGGTCTACTCAGGTGATAGGCCCATGAGTGGGCCTACCAGATCACATGGTAGCTCCATTTTTACCCTTAAACGCACCTCCATTCTGTTCTCACGACTGGCTCTTACCAGGTTGGAACCCACCAGCAGCTAAAGGGTACGCAGTTCTCTAAAACCCCTTCAGCATTTATTTTTTGTAGACTTTTTTTGCTGATGATCATTCTGACGGCTGTCAGGTGAAAGTTTGTGTACACTGGATTTGCATGGCTTTATTGATTCCTGATGTTCAGCCTTTTTCCATTCCCGTTGTTTTAAGAAAAAAGAAAGAGTGGGAGGGAGACGCAAAAGGGAGGGGATATGGAAACATGTATATGTATAACTGATTAAATTTGTTATAAAGCAAAAAATTAAAAAAAATAAAAATAAAAAATAAAAAAATAAAAAAAATTAAAAAAAAAGAAATAAGAGAGAAGGTCCTTCAGGGAGATAAAAAAAATTGCCTTAGCTATTCATGTATTTTGACTTACATGAACTTTGGATTCAGATTATCAAATTTGCTGAAGAATTCATTTTGTAATTTTATTGGAACTTATTAAATATGTAGCTTAACGTAAGGAGATATTTTTATTAAAATGTGCCCTTTCTTCCTTGAAAATAATTTTTATTTATTCAGATTTTCTTATTATGCCCTTCACAAAATTTCAGAATTTCTCTATAAAAATCTAACATTGAAAAAATTAATTTCTTGACATGTTATAATATTTGTGGGCTTCCCTGGTGGCGCCGTGGTTGAGAGTCCGCCTGCTGATGCAGGGGACGCGGGTTCATGCCCCGGTCCAGGAAGATCCCACATGCCGTGGAGCATCTGGGCCCGTGAGCCATGGCCACTGTGCCTGCGCATCAGGAGCCTGTGCTCCGCGGAGGGAGAGGCCACAACAGTGAGAGGCCCGTGTACCGCAAAAAAAAAGTATTTATTATATTTGCTGCTCTTGAGATTGACTTGGTATAAAAAAAATTGGTAAAAGAAATACTTTTGAGTTGTTATGCTGACTTTTTATCTTACCGGAAATTTCTGCTGAATTATCTTATTCATAGTTTTTCCATTCCTTGCCTTGATTTTGATAAGATTATCATATCATTTGCAAATAATGACAAACTTTCTCTTCCTTTCAGAAGTGGGCAATGTGGTTAACATTTTAAATTTCCAAACCACAACAGATTGACTGATGTGCAGTCTATCTGACACATTCTCTAATTCTTACACTGCTTATTCTTTTCTTATTCTATTGACTAGGACTTATAGAACAATGTGCAATAGTTGTGGTCTCCAAACTTTAACTTTAAAGTTTTATCATTAAATATATTTGCTAAAGGATCTTTAAAAAATCCTTCTCTCGTTAGGTTAAGGAATTTCCTTATTTTACTAATTTACTAAGCAGTTTTTTTTCATAGATGCCTTTTCTATAGCCATTGAAATCACCATTAAAACATGTATTAATGTGATAACATTAACAGTACCTAGATTTTTTTGCTACTCATCATGACTTTATTTCTGGAATATGTACTACTTTATCATTATTAACAAATTTTGCGTTCAATTTACTTATAATTTATTTAGAAAGTTGGGATCTATTTTATGTGTGTGTATATGTATGTATGTAATTAAAAGTGGTACCTAACTCTGTTCATTTAAACACTTCCATTTAATTTTACCACTTTTGTTTATTAAGTACCTGAGAAGTAAACTATCATTTCTTCATGGGGAACCTCTCTGAACTCCAGCCTAAATTAGAGCCCTTTGTTAGCCCTCTCACTGTACCCTGTATTATAACTACGTAGTTATCTATGAAGTGGATTATTGACCGAGTCACCCACTAGGCTTTAAGTTCCATAAGGTCCGGGGATTTTATCTGTTTAACTCACTGCTGTAATCCTGGGACCTAACTTGCAATTAGTACATAGTAGACACTTTAAAAATTATCTGTAGAATGAACACATGATTAAATAAATAGTAGTTTGAAAGCTGAAAAAAAAGAAAAAAGAAAGAAAGAAAAAGAAACAGAAGACAAATGTGCATAAATTATGCCTCTTGAAACTGTCGGTTTGAAATATGGATGCCTTTGAATTTTTTTGGTCGATATACGACCCCAGGATTTGTTTTCAGTGCAGGTGTGATTTACAGGCCTGCAATTATTTTGAATATCAACTGACCATTAACGCTGGGATTAAAGCTGCTGTCGTGTGAAACGCCCACAAGGTGGCAGCTGTTCTACTTTACCAAATCTGGTTACTAGGGCAACAGAGCCTCAATGGAAGTTGTGTTCTAGGTTGTAATTTAGAATGGCGTGTGCCAGGGAAAAGCCCCTTAAGTATATGTCTCACTACTTCTTGTTCGTTTATTTAATTTAATTTTTATTTTTATCACAGCAAGTTTGATTACAATGTTTGGCTTGTTCTAGGTGTGCAAGATGTGGTTCTTTGACACATAAACATATGTCTATTCTTCCTGGAATCCTTTTCCCATGTACGTTATGACAGGATGTTGAGTAGTCTTCTCTTGGTATTCCGTAGGTCTTTGGTGATGATATATTTCACCTGTGTTTGTATATGTCTGTTAACCCCAATATCCTAATGTATCCAATCCTCACAAATTTCCATTGGTGAACCATAAGTTTGTTGAATGAATCAGTGGTTGCCCTTCTCTGTGGAAATATCTTCACTGGTATCCATTTATAGGTAATACCTAAAAGTGATATCATACGATATGTGTCTTTCTCTTTCTGACATACTACACGTTGTGTGATTGCCTCTAGACTCATCTACAGTGCTGCAAATGACATCGTGTCCTTTTTTTCCTTGTCCAATACTCCGTCTGTACATGTACCAGTTTTCTTTGTCCACTCATATGTTGATGGACTTTTTGGTTGCTTCCATGACTTGGCAATTGTAATGCTGCGGCAATGCACATTCGCCTCCCTGTGTCTTTCCAATTCTGTCTTCTTAGGTTATAGGCCCAGGAGTGGGCCTGCTGGATCATATGGTAGAAAAATATTTACGTAGTAAAAGCACCTCCATTCTGTTCTCGTTAGTGGCTCTTACCAGGTCACATCCCACTTAAAGTTGAGGGTATGCACTTCTGCACAACACCTTCAGCATTTATTGTTTGTAGTTTTTTTTTTTGCTGAAGTTTATTCTGAGAAGTGTGAGCTGCTATATGTTTGTGGTTGGATTTGCATTCGTCTCATAATCCATTGAAATTGAGCTTTCTGGCATGTCCTTTTTTTATTCAAACTGTGAGTAGAGCTTACCTCTTCCAATTGTTTTCGTGAAGTATGTGTGACATTTAGAAATATTTTGGCCATTACCTCCCTAATGACATTCTGAGGGCAGGTTTCATTTACAGCCCTCCAGTACTGGTGCATATGAAGTGACCCTTAGCACAGTTTTTAAAGCTGCTGTTGCAGGTCACTGCCAGAGGGTGGCAGCATTTCTGCTTTTCACAAGCTTTTAACTAGGGAAACAGACTACCTTGCAGTGGTATTTTTCGGTTATAAATTAGAGTGGAATGTGCCTGGATAAACCCCCAAAGGTGATGTGTTTTTTTTTTTTACTTTTGTTTGTTTTCTAGATTGAGTTTATATTTTTTTATTGGAGTCATATTCCATTGTGTACATGGACCACTTCTTCTTTGTGCATTCCTCTGTTGATGGACATTTTCGTAGCTTCCAAGTTTTGGCTATGATAAATATTGCTGGAGGGCAGGATTGCCAGGCTGTTTTTTTCTTGTTTTGCAGTACGTAGGCCACTCACTGCCATGGCCACTCCGATTGCAGAGCACAGGCTCTGGACGCACAGGCCCAGCAGCCATAGCTCACGGGACCAGCCGCTCCACGGCATGTGTGATTTTCCCGAACCGGGGCATAAACCCGTGTCCCCTGCTTCGGCGGCGGACTCTCAACCACTGCGCCACCAGTGAAGTCCAGCCTGTGTCTTTTTGATTCTCATCCTCTCAGGCGATAGGGCCAGCAGTGGGCATGCTTGATTGAATGGTAGCTCAGTACTTACCTTTTCAATGCACCTCCTTTGTGTTTTCCTTACTGGCTCTTAGCATGTCCCACGTTGAACCAAGCCTAGGCATTTTTCCACAACCCCTTCAGCATTTATTGTTTGCAGAATTTTTGCTGATGGTCATTCTGACTGTTGTGAGCTGATAGGATTTTTGTAATTTGGATTTGCATGTCCTTAATTCTTTCTAAGGTTCATTTTTCCACACCTTTTAAAATTTCTGTTAACGAACAAATGAAAAAAACGTAGAATACAATTAACCTCTTGAAATTGTCTTCTTGAAAGGTTGCCCTCAAAATTGAATGTTTTGGTCAATATTCGCTCCCAGGATTGTTTTTGAGGGCAGGTGTCATTCACAGGCCTGTAATGAGTGTGAATATTTAGTGACCATTAGCACTGGGTTTAAAGCTGCTGTTGTGGTAAGCAGCCACTAGGCGGCAGCATTTCTCCATTCACAAATCTCGTTACTAGGGCAGCAGAGCCGTTCTGGAATCCCTGTTCCTAGGTTGTAAATTAAAATGGAATGTGCCAGGAGAAAACCCCATAAGTTTATGTTACATTATTTCTTGTTTGTTGTTTTAGTTTTTTTAATAGGGGCAATGATTAGAATATTGTTTGTCCTAGGTGTACACAATCTGGTTCATTTGTGCCTAACATATATATATATATATATATATATATATATATATATATATATATATATATATATATATATATATATATATATATATTCATGCACAGATCCCCTTCCCATGTCAATTATTGCAGAGTGTTCCATAGACCTCCCTTGCTATATGGTCGGTCTTTTTGTTATGTGTATTTAATAGGTATTTGTACACGTATGGTAACCCTAATCTTAATTTTTCCATTCCCCCCACCTTTCCTTTTAGATAAGCCTAGTTTGTTTTCTAAGTGTGTGAGTGTCTTTCTCTGTGCAAATATGTTCATTTGTGTCAGTTGTTAGATAATGCCTGTAAGTGATATCATAGGATATGTCTTTTGCTTTCCGACTTACCTCATGTTCTGTGATTATCTCTAGGCTCAACTATGGTGCCTGAAAGAGCAGTGTTTCATTGTTTTCCATGGCTAATATTCCATTGTGTACATGGACCACTTCTTCTTTTTCAACTGATATGGTGATGGACATTTTGGTTGCTTCCGTGTCTTGGCTATTGTGAAAATTCCTGCAGTGCAGCTGTTGAAGCCTGTGCCTTCTCGACTCTGGACTTGTCAGGTGAGAGTCTCAGCGGTGGGCCTGCTGAAAGGAATGGTGGCTCAATTTTTACTTTTAAACACAGCTCCTTTCTATTCTCATTATTGGCTGTCACCACTTTACATCTCACCAGCAGCTACAGGGTACACAGTTCTCTAAAACACCTTCAGCATTTAATGTTTGTAGACTTGCAGCTGATGGTAGTTGACATGTGTGAGTTGGAATCATTTTGGAGGTTAGATTTGCATGAGTCTAATAATTACTGATGTTGAGCTTTTATCCATTTTCCTCTTTTTTGAAAATGAGTGAGTAAAACTTACCCCTCCATCCAATCTCCTTGAAAAATTTAACACTTTTGAATTTTTTTGGCCATTCCCTACCTCCGCACAATTTTTTAGGGCAGGTGTCCTTTACAGCCCTGAATCCTTGTGAATGTTAAGTGACCATTAGCTGTGGGTTCAAAGCCGCTCTTGTGGGAAACGGCCACAAGGCGGCAGCATTTCTACATTTCCAACTCTGGGATTTTGGGCCACAGAGCTTTCGTGGCAATCGTGGTAGTAAGCTGCGAATTAGAGTGCAATGTGCCAGTGCAAACCCCCAAGAGCTTATATCTCCTAAATTGTTGTTTGCTTTTTAAATTTAATTATCAGAGGAAATTTGATCAAAATGTAGATTCTCCGAGGTGTACAGTTTCTGGTTCATCCTATCAATGTATCTGTCTATATTCCTCTTTGGATCCATTCCCGTGTATGTTATTATAGAGTGTTGAGTAGACCTCTCTTTGTATTCCTTAGGTATTTTGTGATTATATATTTCCTATGTATTAGTATATGTCTGTTAACCCCCATATCCTAATTCATACATTCCTTACACCTTTCCATTTGGTTAAACATAATTTGGTTTTCTGAATCTATGCGTGTCCTTCTCTTGGAAATTATTTCATGGGTATCAATTCTTAGGTAACACCTATAAGTGATGTCATAGGATGTCTGTCTTACGGTTTCTTTCTTACTTCCAGTGTGGTGATTATCGCTAGGTCCTTCTATGGTGGTGCCAACGGCACTGTTCCATGCTTTTTCATGGCTAAGATTCCATTGTGTACATGGACGACTTCTTCTTGGTGCATTTTTCTGTTGATGCACATTTTGGTTTCTTCCAGGTTTGGCTATGGTACACCTTGCTGCAGTGCAGGATTGCCAGCCTGTGTGTTTTTGATTCTGGTCTACTCAGGTGATAGGCCCATGAGTGGGCCTACCAGATCACATGGTAGCTCCATTTTTACCCTTAAACGCACCTCCATTCTGTTCTCACGACTGGCTCTTACCAGGTTGCAACCCACCAGCAGCTAAAGGGTACGCAGTTCTCTAAAACCCCTTCAGCATTTATTTTTTGTAGACTTTTTTTGCTGATGATCATTCTGACGGCTGTCAGGTGAACGTTTGTGTACACTGGATTTGCATGGCTTTATTGATTCCTGATGTTCAGCCTTTTTCCATTCCCGTTGTTTTAAGAAAAAAGAAAGAGTGGGAGGGAGACGCAAAAGGGAGGGGATATGGAAACATGTATATGTATAACTGATTAAATTTGTTATAAAGCAAAAAATTAAAAAAAATAAAAATAAAAAATAAAAAAATAAAAAAAAATAAAAAAAAAGAAATAAGAGAGAAGGTCCTTCAGGGAGATAAAAAAAATTGCCTTAGCTATTCATGTATTTTGACTTACATGAACTTTGGATTCAGATTATCAAATTTGCTGAAGAATTCATTTTGTAATTTTATTGGAACTTATTAAATATGTAGCTTAACGTAAGGAGATATTTTTATTAAAATGTGCCCTTTCTTCCTTGAAAATAATTTTTATTTATTCAGATTTTCTTATTATGCCCTTCACAAAATTTCAGAATTTCTCTATAAAAATCTAACATTGAAAAAATTAATTCCTTGACATGTTATAATATTTGTGGGCTTCCCTGGTGGCGCCGTGGTTGAGAGTCCGCCTGCTGATGCAGGGGACGCGGGTTCATGCCCCGGTCCAGGAAGATCCCACATGCCGTGGAGCATCTGGGCCCATGAGCCATGGCCACTGTGCCTGCGCATCAGGAGCCTGTGCTCCGCGGAGGGAGAGGCCACAACAGTGAGAGGCCCGTGTACCGCAAAAAAAAAAAGTATTTATTATATTTGCTGCTCTTGAGATTGACTTGGTATAAAAAAAATTGGTAAAAGAAATACTTTTGAGTTGTTATGCTGACTTTTTATCTTACCGGAAATTTCTGCTGAATTATCTTATTCATAGTTTTTCCATTCCTTGCCTTGATTTTGATAAGATTATCATATCATTTGCAAATAATGACAAACTTTCTCTTCCTTTCAGAAGTGGGCAATGTGGTTAACATTTTAAATTTCCAAACCACAACAGATTGACTGATGTGCAGTCTATCTGACACATTCTCTAATTCTTACACTGCTTATTCTTTTCTTATTCTATTGACTAGGACTTATAGAACAATGTGCAATAGTTGTGGTCTCCAAACTTTAACTTTAAAGTTTTATCATTAAATATATTTGCTAAAGGATCTTTAAAAAATCCTTCTCTCGTTAGGTTAAGGAATTTCCTTATTTTACTAATTTACTAAGCAGTTTTTTTTCATAGATGCCTTTTCTATAGCCATTGAAATCACCATTAAAACATGTATTAATGTGATAACATTAACAGTACCTAGATTTTTTTGCTACTCATCATGACTTTATTTCTGGAATATGTACTACTTTATCATTATTAACAAATTTTGCGTTCAATTTACTTATAATTTATTTAGAAAGTTGGGATCTATTTTATGTGTGTGTATATGTATGTATGTAATTAAAAGTGGTACCTAACTCTGTTCATTTAAACACTTCCATTTAATTTTACCACTTTTGTTTATTAAGTACCTGAGAAGTAAACTATCATTTCTTCATGGGGAACCTCTCTGAACTCCAGCCTAAATTAGAGCCCTTTGTTAGCCCTCTCACTGTACCCTGTATTATAACTACGTAGTTATCTATGAAGTGGATTATTGACCGAGTCACCCACTAGGCTTTAAGTTCCATAAGGTCCGGGGATTTTATCTGTTTAACTCACTGCTGTAATCCT
Source organism: Mesoplodon mirus (assembly GCF_964341445.2). Classification (NCBI taxonomy): domain Eukaryota; kingdom Metazoa; phylum Chordata; class Mammalia; order Artiodactyla; family Ziphiidae; genus Mesoplodon; species Mesoplodon mirus. The sequence goes on from NC_138981.1 coordinate 147,373,749, forward strand.
GGGACCTAACTTGCAATTAGTACATAGTAGACACTTTAAAAATTATCTGTAGAATGAACACATGATTAAATAAATAGTAGTTTGAAAGCTGAAAAAAAAGAAAAAAGAAAGAAAGAAAAAGAAACAGAAGACAAATGTGCATAAATTATGCCTCTTGAAACTGTCGGTTTGAAATATGGATGCCTTTGAATTTTTTTGGTCGATATACGACCCCAGGATTTGTTTTCAGTGCAGGTGTGATTTACAGGCCTGCAATTATTTTGAATATCAACTGACCATTAACGCTGGGATTAAAGCTGCTGTCGTGTGAAACGCCCACAAGGTGGCAGCTGTTCTACTTTACCAAATCTGGTTACTAGGGCAACAGAGCCTCAATGGAAGTTGTGTTCTAGGTTGTAATTTAGAATGGCGTGTGCCAGGGAAAAGCCCCTTAAGTATATGTCTCACTACTTCTTGTTCGTTTATTTAATTTAATTTTTATTTTTATCACAGCAAGTTTGATTACAAAGTTTGGCTTGTTCTAGGTGTGCAAGATGTGGTTCTTTTACACATAAACATATGTCTATTCTTCCTGGAATCCTTTTCCCATGTACGTTATGACAGGATGTTGAGTAGTCTTCTCTTGGTATTCCGTAGGTCTTTGGTGATGATATATTTCACCTGTGTTTGTATATGTCTGTTAACCCCAATATCCTAATGTATCCAATCCTCACAAATTTCCATTGGTGAACCATAAGTTTGTTGAATGAATCAGTGGTTGCCCTTCTCTGTGGAAATATCTTCACTGGTATCCATTTATAGGTAATACCTAAAAGTGATATCATACGATATGTGTCTTTCTCTTTCTGACATACTACACGTTGTGTGATTGCCTCTAGACTCATCTACAGTGCTGCAAATGACATCGTGTCCTTTTTTTCCTTGTCCAATACTCCGTCTGTACATGTACCAGTTTTCTTTGTCCACTCATATGTTGATGGACTTTTTGGTTGCTTCCATGACTTGGCAATTGTAATGCTGCGGCAATGCACATTCGCCTCCCTGTGTCTTTCCAATTCTGTCTTCTTAGGTTATAGTCCCAGGAGTGGGCCTGCTGGATCATATGGTAGAAAAATATTTACGTAGTAAAAGCACCTCCATTCTGTTCTCGTTAGTGGCTCTTACCAGGTCACATCCCACTTAAAGTTGAGGGTATGCACTTCTGCACAACACCTTCAGCATTTATTGTTTGTAGTTTTTTTTTTTGCTGAAGTTTATTCTGACAAGTGTGAGCTGCTATATGTTTGTGGTTGGATTTGCATTCGTCTCATAATCCATTGAAATTGAGCTTTCTGGCATGTCCTTTTTTTATTCAAACTGTGAGTAGAGCTTACCTCTTCCAATTGTTTTCGTGAAGTATGTGTGACATTTAGAAATATTTTGGCCATTACCTCCCTAATGACATTCTGAGGGCAGGTTTCATTTACAGCCCTCCAGTACTGGTGCATATGAAGTGACCCTTAGCACAGTTTTTAAAGCTGCTGTTGCAGGTCACTGCCAGAGGGTGGCAGCATTTCTGCTTTTCACAAGCTTTTAACTAGGGAAACAGACTACCTTGCAGTGGTATTTCTCGGTTATAAATTAGAGTGGAATGTGCCTGGATAAACCCCCAAAGGTGATGTGTTTTTTTTTTTTACTTTTGTTTGTTTTCTAGATTGAGTTTATATTTTTTTATTGGAGTCATATTCCATTGTGTACATGGACCACTTCTTCTTTGTGCATTCCTCTGTTGATGGACATTTTCGTAGCTTCCAAGTTTTGGCTATGATAAATATTGCTGGAGGGCAGGATTGCCAGGCTGTTTTTTTCTTGTTTTGCAGTACGTAGGCCACTCACTGCCATGGCCACTCCGATTGCAGAGCACAGGCTCTGGACGCACAGGCCCAGCAGCCATAGCTCACGGGACCAGCCGCTCCACGGCATGTGTGATTTTCCCGAACCGGGGCATAAACCCGTGTCCCCTGCTTCGGCGGCGGACTCTCAACCACTGCGCCACCAGTGAAGTCCAGCCTGTGTCTTTTTGATTCTCATCCTCTCAGGCGATAGGGCCAGCAGTGGGCATGCTTGATTGAATGGTAGCTCAGTACTTACCTTTTCAATGCACCTCCTTTGTGTTTTCCTTACTGGCTCCGAGCATGTCCCACGTTGAACCAAGCCTAGGCATTTTTCCACAACCCCTTCAGCATTTATTGTTTGCAGAATTTTTGCTGATGGTCATTCTGACTGTTGTGAGCTGATAGGATTTTTGTAATTTGGATTTGCATGTCCTTAATTCTTTCTAAGGTTCATTTTTCCACACCTTTTAAAATTTCTGTTAATGAACAAATGAAAAAAACGTAGAATACAATTAACCTCTTGAAATTGTCTTCTTGAAAGGTTGCCCTCAAAATTGAATGTTTTGGTCAATATTCGCTCCCAGGATTGTTTTTGAGGGCAGGTGTCATTCACAGGCCTGTAATGAGTGTGAATATTTAGTGACCATTAGCACTGGGTTTAAAGCTGCTGTTGTGGTAAGCAGCCACTAGGCGGCAGCATTTCTCCATTCACAAATCTCGTTACTAGGGCAGCAGAGCCGTTCTGGAATCCCTGTTCCTAGGTTGTAAATTAAAATGGAATGTGCCAGGAGAAAACCCCATAAGTTTATGTTACATTATTTCTTGTTTGTTGTTTTAGTTTTTTTAATAGGGGCAATGATTAGAATATTGTTTGTCCTAGGTGTACACAATCTGGTTCATTTGTGCCTAACATATATATATATATATATATATATATATATATATATATATTCATGCACAGATCCCCTTCCCATGTCAATTATTGCAGAGTGTTCCATAGACCTCCCTTGCTATATGGTCGGTCTTTTTGTTATGTGTATTTAATAGGTATTTGTACACGTATGGTAACCCTAATCTTAATTTTTCCATTCCCCCCACCTTTCCTTTTAGATAAGCCTAGTTTGTTTTCTAAGTGTGTGAGTGTCTTTCTCTGTGCAAATATGTTCATTTGTGTCAGTTGTTAGATAATGCCTGTAAGTGATATCATAGGATATGTCTTTTGCTTTCCGACTTACCTCATGTTCTGTGATTATCTCTAGGCTCAACTATGGTGCCTGAAAGAGCAGTGTTTCATTGTTTTCCATGGCTAATATTCCATTGTGTACATGGACCACTTCTTCTTTTTCAACTGATATGGTGATGGACATTTTGGTTGCTTCCGTGTCTTGGCTATTGTGAAAATTCCTGCAGTGCAGCTGTTGAAGCCTGTGCCTTCTCGACTCTGGACTTGTCAGGTGAGAGTCTCAGCGGTGGACCTGCTGAAAGGAATGGTGGCTCAATTTTTACTTTTAAACACAGCTCCTTTCTATTCTCATTATTGGCTGTCACCACTTTACATCTCACCAGCAGCTACAGGGTACACAGTTCTCTAAAACACCTTCAGCATTTAATGTTTGTAGACTTGCAGCTGATGGTAGTTGACATGTGTGAGTTGGAATCATTTTGGAGGTTAGATTTGCATGAGTGTAATAATTACTGATGTTGAGCTTTTATCCATTTTCCTCTTTTTTGAAAATGAGTGAGTAAAACTTACCCCTCCATCCAATCTCCTTGAAAAATTTAACACTTTTGAATTTTTTTGGCCATTCCCTACCTCCGCACAATTTTTTAGGGCAGGTGTCCTTTACAGCCCTGAATCCTTGTGAATGTTAAGTGACCATTAGCTGTGGGTTCAAAGCCGCTCTTGTGGGAAACGGCCACAAGGCGGCAGCATTTCTACATTTCCAACTCTGGGATTTTGGGCCACAGAGCTTTCGTGGCAATCGTGGTAGTAAGCTGCGAATTAGAGTGCAATGTGCCAGTGCAAACCCCCAAGAGCTTATATCTCCTAAATTGTTGTTTGCTTTTTAAATTTAATTATCAGAGGAAATTTGATCAAAATGTAGATTCTCCGAGGTGTACAGTTTCTGGTTCATCCTATCAATGTATCTGTCTATATTCCTCTTTGGATCCATTCCCGTGTATGTTATTATAGAGTGTTGAGTAGACCTCTCTTTGTATTCCTTAGGTATTTTGTGATTATATATTTCCTATGTATTAGTATATGTCTGTTAACCCCCATATCCTAATTCATACATTCCTTACACCTTTCCATTTGGTTAAACATAATTTGGTTTTCTGAATCTATGCGTGTCCTTCTCTTGGAAATTATTTCATGGGTATCAATTCTTAGGTAACACCTATAAGTGATGTCATAGGATGTCTGTCTTACGGTTTCTTTCTTACTTCCAGTGTGGTGATTATCGCTAGGTCCTTCTATGGTGGTGCCAACGGCACTGTTCCATGCTTTTTCATGGCTAAGATTCCATTGTGTACATGGACGACTTCTTCTTGGTGCATTTTTCTGTTGATGCACATTTTGGTTTCTTCCAGGTTTGGCTATGGTACACCTTGCTGCAGTGCAGGATTGCCAGCCTGTGTGTTTTTGATTCTGGTCTACTCAGGTGATAGGCCCATGAGTGGGCCTACCAGATCACATGGTAGCTCCATTTTTACCCTTAAACGCACCTCCATTCTGTTCTCACGACTGGCTCTTACCAGGTTGCAACCCACCAGCAGCTAAAGGGTACGCAGTTCTCTAAAACCCCTTCAGCATTTATTTTTTGTAGACTTTTTTTGCTGATGATCATTCTGACGGCTGTCAGGTGAACGTTTGTGTACACTGGATTTGCATGGCTTTATTGATTCCTGATGTTCAGCCTTTTTCCATTCCCGTTGTTTTAAGAAAAAAGAAAGAGTGGGAGGGAGACGCAAAAGGGAGGGGATATGGAAACATGTATATGTATAACTGATTAAATTTGTTATAAAGCAAAAAATTAAAAAAAATAAAAATAAAAAATAAAAAAATAAAAAAAATTAAAAAAAAAAGAAATAAGAGAGAAGGTCCTTCAGGGAGATAAAAAAATTGCCTTAGCTATTCATGTATTTTGACTTACATGAACTTTGGATTCAGATTATCAAATTTGCTGAAGAATTCATTTTGTAATTTTATTGGAACTTATTAAATATGTAGCTTAACGTAAGGAGATATTTTTATTAAAATGTGCCCTTTCTTCCTTGAAAATAATCTTTATTTATTCAGATTTTCTTATTATGCCCTTCACAAAATTTCAGAATTTCTCTATAAAAATCTAACATTGAAAAAATTAATTTCTTGACATGTTATAATATTTGTGGGCTTCCCTGGTGGCGCCGTGGTTGAGAGTCCGCCTGCTGATGCAGGGGACGCGGGTTCATGCCCCGGTCCAGGAAGATCCCACATGCCGTGGAGCATCTGGGCCCATGAGCCATGGCCACTGTGCCTGCGCATCAGGAGCCTGTGCTCCGCGGAGGGAGAGGCCACAACAGTGAGAGGCCCGTGTACCGCAAAAAAAAAGTATTTATTATATTTGCTGCTCTTGAGATTGACTTGGTATAAAAAAATTGGTAAAAGAAATACTTTTGAGTTGTTATGCTGACTTTTTATCTTACCGGAAATTTCTGCTGAATTATCTTATTCATAGTTTTTCCATTCCTTGCCTTGATTTTGATAAGATTATCATATCATTTGCAAATAATGACAAACTTTCTCTTCCTTTCAGAAGTGGGCAATGTGGTTAACATTTTAAATTTCCAAACCACAACAGATTGACTGATGTGCAGTCTATCTGACACATTCTCTAATTCTTACACTGCTTATTCTTTTCTTATTCTATTGACTAGGACTTATAGAACAATGTGCAATAGTTGTGGTCTCCAAACTTTAACTTTAAAGTTTTATCATTAAATATATTTGCTAAAGGATCTTTAAAAAATCCTTCTCTCGTTAGGTTAAGGAATTTCCTTATTTTACTAATTTACTAAGCAGTTTTTTTTCATAGATGCCTTTTCTATAGCCATTGAAATCACCATTAAAACATGTATTAATGTGATAACATTAACAGTACCTAGATTTTTTTGCTACTCATCATGACTTTATTTCTGGAATATGTACTACTTTATCATTATTAACAAATTTTGCGTTCAATTTACTTATAATTTATTTAGAAAGTTGGGATCTATTTTATGTGTGTGTATATGTATGTATGTAATTAAAAGTGGTACCTAACTCTGTTCATTTAAACACTTCCATTTAATTTTACCACTTTTGTTTATTAAGTACCTGAGAAGTAAACTATCATTTCTTCATGGGGAACCTCTCTGAACTCCAGCCTAAATTAGAGCCCTTTGTTAGCCCTCTCACTGTACCCTGTATTATAACTACGTAGTTATCTATGAAGTGGATTATTGACCGAGTCACCCACTAGGCTTTAAGTTCCATAAGGTCCGGGGATTTTATCTGTTTAACTCACTGCTGTAATCCTGGGACCTAACTTGCAATTAGTACATAGTAGACACTTTAAAAATTATCTGTAGAATGAACACATGATTAAATAAATAGTAGTTTGAAAGCTGAAAAAAAAGAAAAAAGAAAGAAAGAAAAAGAAACAGAAGACAAATGTGCATAAATTATGCCTCTTGAAACTGTCGGTTTGAAATATGGATGCCTTTGAATTTTTTTGGTCGATATACGACCCCAGGATTTGTTTTCAGTGCAGGTGTGATTTACAGGCCTGCAATTATTTTGAATATCAACTGACCATTAACGCTGGGATTAAAGCTGCTGTCGTGTGAAACGCCCACAAGGTGGCAGCTGTTCTACTTTACCAAATCTGGTTACTAGGGCAACAGAGCCTCAATGGAAGTTGTGTTCTAGGTTGTAATTTAGAATGGCGTGTGCCAGGGAAAAGCCCCTTAAGTATATGTCTCACTACTTCTTGTTCGTTTATTTAATTTAATTTTTATTTTTATCACAGCAAGTTTGATTACAAAGTTTGGCTTGTTCTAGGTGTGCAAGATGTGGTTCTTTTACACATAAACATATGTCTATTCTTCCTGGAATCCTTTTCCCATGTACGTTATGACAGGATGTTGAGTAGTCTTCTCTTGGTATTCCGTAGGTCTTTGGTGATGATATATTTCACCTGTGTTTGTATATGTCTGTTAACCCCAATATCCTAATGTATCCAATCCTCACAAATTTCCATTGGTGAACCATAAGTTTGTTGAATGAATCAGTGGTTGCCCTTCTCTGTGGAAATATCTTCACTGGTATCCATTTATAGGTAATACCTAAAAGTGATATCATACGATATGTGTCTTTCTCTTTCTGACATACTACACGTTGTGTGATTGCCTCTAGACTCATCTACAGTGCTGCAAATGACATCGTGTCCTTTTTTTCCTTGTCCAATACTCCGTCTGTACATGTACCAGTTTTCTTTGTCCACTCATATGTTGATGGACTTTTTGGTTGCTTCCATGACTTGGCAATTGTAATGCTGCGGCAATGCACATTCGCCTCCCTGTGTCTTTCCAATTCTGTCTTCTTAGGTTATAGGCCCAGGAGTGGGCCTGCTGGATCATATGGTAGAAAAATATTTACGTAGTAAAAGCACCTCCATTCTGTTCTCGTTAGTGGCTCTTACCAGGTCACATCCCACTTAAAGTTGAGGGTATGCACTTCTGCACAACACCTTCAGCATTTATTGTTTGTAGTTTTTTTTTTGCTGAAGTTTATTCTGACAAGTGTGAGCTGCTATATGTTTGTGGTTGGATTTGCATTCGTCTCATAATCCATTGAAATTGAGCTTTCTGGCATGTCCTTTTTTTATTCAAACTGTGAGTAGAGCTTACCTCTTCCAATTGTTTTCGTGAAGTATGTGTGACATTTAGAAATATTTTGGCCATTACCTCCCTAATGACATTCTGAGGGCAGGTTTCATTTACAGCCCTCCAGTACTGGTGCATATGAAGTGACCCTTAGCACAGTTTTTAAAGCTGCTGTTGCAGGTCACTGCCAGAGGGTGGCAGCATTTCTGCTTTTCACAAGCTTTTAACTAGGGAAACAGACTACCTTGCAGTGGTATTTCTCGGTTATAAATTAGAGTGGAATGTGCCTGGATAAACCCCCAAAGGTGATGTGTTTTTTTTTTTACTTTTGTTTGTTTTCTAGATTGAGTTTATATTTTTTTATTGGAGTCATATTCCATTGTGTACATGGACCACTTCTTCTTTGTGCATTCCTCTGTTGATGGACATTTTCGTAGCTTCCAAGTTTTGGCTATGATAAATATTGCTGGAGGGCAGGATTGCCAGGCTGTTTTTTTCTTGTTTTGCAGTACGTAGGCCACTCACTGCCATGGCCACTCCGATTGCAGAGCACAGGCTCTGGACGCACAGGCCCAGCAGCCATAGCTCACGGGACCAGCCGCTCCACGGCATGTGTGATTTTCCCGAACCGGGGCATAAACCCGTGTCCCCTGCTTCAGCGGCGGACTCTCAACCACTGCGCCACCTGTGAAGTCCAGGCTGTGTCTTTTTGATTCTCATCCTCTCAGGCGATAGGGCCAGCAGTGGGCATGCTTGATTGAATGGTAGCTCAGTACTTACCTTTTCAATGCACCTCCTTTGTGTTTTCCTTACTGGCTCTTAGCATGTCCCACGTTGAACCAAGCCTAGGCATTTTTCCACAACCCCTTCAGCATTTATTGTTTGCAGAATTTTTGCTGATGGTCATTCTGACTGTTGTGAGCTGATAGGATTTTTGTAATTTGGATTTGCATGTCCTTAATTCTTTCTAAGGTTCATTTTTCCACACCTTTTAAAATTTCTGTTAATGAACAAATGAAAAAAACGTAGAATACAATTAACCTCTTGAAATTGTCTTCTTGAAAGGTTGCCCTCAAAATTGAATGTTTTGGTCAATATTCGCTCCCAGGATTGTTTTTGAGGGCAGGTGTCATTCACAGGCCTGTAATGAGTGTGAATATTTAGTGACCATTAGCACTGGGTTTAAAGCTGCTGTTGTGGTAAGCAGCCACTAGGCGGCAGCATTTCTCCATTCACAAATCTCGTTACTAGGGCAGCAGAGCCGTTCTGGAATCCCTGTTCCTAGGTTGTAAATTAAAATGGAATGTGCCAGGAGAAAGCCCCATAAGTTTATGTTACATTATTTCTTGTTTGTTGTTTTAGTTTTTTTAATAGGGGCAATGATTAGAATATTGTTTGTCCTAGGTGTACACAATCTGGTTCATTTGTGCCTAACATATATATATATATATATATATATATATATATATATATATATATATATATATATATATTCATGCACAGATCCCCTTCCCATGTCAATTATTGCAGAGTGTTCCATAGACCTCCCTTGCTATATGGTCGGTCTTTTTGTTATGTGTATTTAATAGGTATTTGTACACGTATGGTAACCCTAATCTTAATTTTTCCATTCCCCCCACCTTTCCTTTTAGATAAGCCTAGTTTGTTTTCTAAGTGTGTGAGTGTCTTTCTCTGTGCAAATATGTTCATTTGTGTCAGTTGTTAGATAATGCCTGTAAGTGATATCATAGGATATGTCTTTTGCTTTCCGACTTACCTCATGTTCTGTGATTATCTCTAGGCTCAACTATGGTGCCTGAAAGAGCAGTGTTTCATTGTTTTCCATGGCTAATATTCCATTGTGTACATGGACCACTTCTTCTTTTTCAACTGTTTTGGTGATGGACATTTTGGTTGCTTCCGTGTCTTGGCTATTGTGAAAATTCCTGCAGTGCAGCTGTTGAAGCCTGTGCCTTCTCGACTCTGGACTTGTCAGGTGAGAGTCTCAGCGGTGGGCCTGCTGAAAGGAATGGTGGCTCAATTTTTACTTTTAAACACAGCTCCTTTCTATTCTCATTATTGGCTGTCACCACTTTACATCTCACCAGCAGCTAGAGGGTACACAGTTCTCTAAAACACCTTCAGCATTTAATGTTTGTAGACTTGCAGCTGATGGTAGTTGACATGTGTGAGTTGGAATCATTTTGGAGGTTAGATTTGCATGAGTCTAATAATTACTGATGTTGAGCTTTTATCCATTTTCCTCTTTTTTGAAAATGAGTGAGTAAAACTTACCCCTCCATCCAATCTCCTTGAAAAATTTAACACTTTTGAATTTTTTTGGCCATTCCCTACCTCCGCACAATTTTTTAGGGCAGGTGTCCTTTACAGCCCTGAATCCTTGTGAATGTTAAGTGACCATTAGCTGTGGGTTCAAAGCCGCTCTTGTGGGAAACGGCCACAAGGCGGCAGCATTTCTACATTTCCAACTCTGGGATTTTGGGCCACAGAGCTTTCGTGGCAATCGTGGTAGTAAGCTGCGAATTAGAGTGCAATGTGCCAGTGCAAACCCCCAAGAGCTTATATCTCCTAAATTGTTGTTTGCTTTTTAAATTTAATTATCAGAGGAAATTTGATCAAAATGTAGATTCTCCGAGGTGTACAGTTTCTGGTTCATCCTATCAATGTATCTGTCTATATTCCTCTTTGGATCCATTCCCGTGTATGTTATTATAGAGTGTTGAGTAGACCTCTCTTTGTATTCCTTAGGTATTTTGTGATTATATATTTCCTATGTATTAGTATATGTCTGTTAACCCCCATATCCTAATTCATACATTCCTTACACCTTTCCATTTGGTTAAACATAATTTGGTTTTCTGAATCTATGCGTGTCCTTCTCTTGGAAATTATTTCATGGGTATCAATTCTTAGGTAACACCTATAAGTGATGTCATAGGATGTCTGTCTTACGGTTTCTTTCTTACTTCCAGTGTGGTGATTATCGCTAGGTCCTTCTATGGTGGTGCCAACGGCACTGTTCCATGCTTTTTCATGGCTAAGATTCCATTGTGTACATGGACGACTTCTTCTTGGTGCATTTTTCTGTTGATGCACATTTTGGTTTCTTCCAGGTTTGGCTATGGTACACCTTGCTGCAGTGCAGGATTGCCAGCCTGTGTGTTTTTGATTCTGGTCTACTCAGGTGATAGGCCCATGAGTGGGCCTACCAGATCACATGGTAGCTCCATTTTTACCCTTAAACGCACCTCCATTCTGTTCTCACGACTGGCTCTTACCAGGTTGCAACCCACCAGCAGCTAAAGGGTACGCAGTTCTCTAAAACCCCTTCAGCATTTATTTTTTGTAGACTTTTTTTGCTGATGATCATTCTGACGGCTGTCAGGTGAACGTTTGTGTACACTGGATTTGCATGGCTTTATTGATTCCTGATGTTCAGCCTTTTTCCATTCCCGTTGTTTTAAGAAAAAAGAAAGAGTGGGAGGGAGACGCAAAACGGAGGGGATATGGAAACATGTATATGTATAACTGATTAAATTTGTTATAAAGCAAAAAATTAAAAAAAATAAAAATAAAAAATAAAAAAATAAAAAAAATTAAAAAAAAAGAAATAAGAGAGAAGGTCCTTCAGGGAGATAAAAAAAATTGCCTTAGCTATTCATGTATTTTGACTTACATGAACTTTGGATTCAGATTATCAAATTTGCTGAAGAATTCATTTTGTAATTTTATTGGAACTTATTAAATATGTAGCTTAACGTAAGGAGATATTTTTATTAAAATGTGCCCTTTCTTCCTTGAAAATAATCTTTATTTATTCAGATTTTCTTATTATGCCCTTCACAAAGTTTCAGAATTTCTCTATAAAAATCTAACATTGAAAAAATTAATTTCTTGACATGTTATAATATTTGTGGGCTTCCCTGGTGGCGCCGTGGTTGAGAGTCCGCCTGCTGATGCAGGGGACGCGGGTTCATGCCCCGGTCCAGGAAGATCCCACATGCCGTGGAGCATCTGGGCCCATGAGCCATGGCCACTGTGCCTGCGCATCAGGAGCCTGTGCTCCGCGGAGGGAGAGGCCACAACAGTGAGAGGCCCGTGTACCGCAAAAAAAAAAAAGTATTTATTATATTTGCTGCTCTTGAGATTGACTTTGTATAAAAAAATTGGTAAAAGAAATACTTTTGAGTTGTTATGCTGACTTTTTATCTTACCGGAAATTTCTGCTGAATTATCTTATTCATAGTTTTTCCATTCCTTGCCTTGATTTTGATAAGATTATCATATCATTTGCAAATAATGACAAACTTTCTCTTCCTTTCAGAAGTGGGCAATGTGGTTAACATTTTAAATTTCCAAACCACAACAGATTGACTGATGTGCAGTCTATCTGACACATTCTCTAATTCTTACACTGCTTATTCTTTTCTTATTCTATTGACTAGGACTTATAGAACAATGTGCAATAGTTGTGGTCTCCAAACTTTAACTTTAAAGTTTTATCATTAAATATATTTGCTAAAGGATCTTTAAAAAATCCTTCTCTCGTTAGGTTAAGGAATTTCCTTATTTTACTAATTTACTAAGCAGTTTTTTTTCATAGATGCCTTTTCTATAGCCATTGAAATCACCATTAAAACATGTATTAATGTGATAACATTAACAGTACCTAGATTTTTTTGCTACTCATCATGACTTTATTTCTGGAATATGTACTACTTTATCATTATTAACAAATTTTGCGTTCAATTTACTTATAATTTATTTAGAAAGTTGGGATCTATTTTATGTGTGTGTATATGTATGTATGTAATTAAAAGTGGTACCTAACTCTGTTCATTTAAACACTTCCATTTAATTTTACCACTTTTGTTTATTAAGTACCTGAGAAGTAAACTATCATTTCTTCATGGGGAACCTCTCTGAACTCCAGCCTAAATTAGAGCCCTTTGTTAGCCCTCTCACTGTACCCTGTATTATAACTACGTAGTTATCTATGAAGTGGATTATTGACCGAGTCACCCACTAGGCTTTAAGTTCCATAAGGTCCGGGGATTTTATCTGTTTAACTCACTGCTGTAATCCTGGGACCTAACTTGCAATTAGTACATAGTAGACACTTTAAAAATTATCTGTAGAATGAACACATGATTAAATAAATAGTAGTTTGAAAGCTGAAAAAAAAGAAAAAAGAAAGAAAGAAAAAGAAACAGAAGACAAATGTGCATAAATTATGCCTCTTGAAACTGTCGGTTTGAAATATGGATGCCTTTGAATTTTTTTGGTCGATATACGACCCCAGGATTTGTTTTCAGTGCAGGTGTGATTTACAGGCCTGCAATTATTTTGAATATCAACTGACCATTAACGCTGGGATTAAAGCTGCTGTCGTGTGAAACGCCCACAAGGTGGCAGCTGTTCTACTTTACCAAATCTGGTTACTAGGGCAACAGAGCCTCAATGGAAGTTGTGTTCTAGGTTGTAATTTAGAATGGCGTGTGCCAGGGAAAAGCCCCTTAAGTATATGTCTCACTACTTCTTGTTCGTTTATTTAATTTAATTTTTATTTTTATCACAGCAAGTTTGATTACAAAGTTTGGCTTGTTCTAGGTGTGCAAGATGTGGTTCTTTGACACATAAACATATGTCTATTCTTCCTGGAATCCTTTTCCCATGTACGTTATGACAGGATGTTGAGTAGTCTTCTCTTGGTATTCCGTAGGTCTTTGGTGATGATATATTTCACCTGTGTTTGTATATGTCTGTTAACCCCAATATCCTAATGTATCCAATCCTCACAAATTTCCATTGGTGAACCATAAGTTTGTTGAATGAATCAGTGGTTGCCCTTCTCTGTGGAAATATCTTCACTGGTATCCATTTATAGGTAATACCTAAAAGTGATATCATACGATATGTGTCTTTCTCTTTCTGACATACTACACGTTGTGTGATTGCCTCTAGACTCATCTACAGTGCTGCAAATGACATCGTGTCCTTTTTTTCCTTGTCCAATACTCCGTCTGTACATGTACCAGTTTTCTTTGTCCACTCATATGTTGATGGACTTTTTGGTTGCTTCCATGACTTGGCAATTGTAATGCTGCGGCAATGCACATTCGCCTCCCTGTGTCTTTCCAATTCTGTCTTCTTAGGTTATAGGCCCAGGAGTGGGCCTGCTGGATCATATGGTAGAAAAATATTTACGTAGTAAAAGCACCTCCATTCTGTTCTCGTTAGTGGCTCTTACCAGGTCACATCCCACTTAAAGTTGAGGGTATGCACTTCTGCACAACACCTTCAGCATTTATTGTTTGTAGTGTTTTTTTTTGATGAAGTTTATTCTGACAAGTGTGAGCTGCTATATGTTTGTGGTTGGATTTGCATTCGTCTCATAATCCATTGAAATTGAGCTTTCTGGCATGTCCTTTTTTTATTCAAACTGTGAGTAGAGCTTACCTCTTCCAATTGTTTTCGTGAAGTATGTGTGACATTTAGAAATATTTTGGCCATTACCTCCCTAATGACATTCTGAGGGCAGGTTTCATTTACAGCCCTCCAGTACTGGTGCATATGAAGTGACCCTTAGCACAGTTTTTAAAGCTGCTGTTGCAGGTCACTGCCAGAGGGTGGCAGCATTTCTGCTTTTCACAAGCTTTTAACTAGGGAAACAGACTACCTTGCAGTGGTATTTCTCGGTTATAAATTAGAGTGGAATGTGCCTGGATAAACCCCCAAAGGTGATGTGTTTTTTTTTTTACTTTTGTTTGTTTTCTAGATTGAGTTTATATTTTTTTATTGGAGTCATATTCCATTGTGTACATGGACCACTTCTTCTTTGTGCATTCCTCTGTTGATGGACATTTTCGTAGCTTCCAAGTTTTGGCTATGATAAATATTGCTGGAGGGCAGGATTGCCAGGCTGTTTTTTTCTTGTTTTGCAGTACGTAGGCCACTCACTGCCATGGCCACTCCGATTGCAGAGCACAGGCTCTGGACGCACAGGCCCAGCAGCCATAGCTCACGGGACCAGCCGCTCCACGGCATGTGTGATTTTCCCGAACCGGGGCATAAACCCGTGTCCCCTGCTTCGGCGGCGGACTCTCAACCACTGCGCCACCAGTGAAGTCCAGCCTGTGTCTTTTTGATTCTCATCCTCTCAGGCGATAGGGCCAGCAGTGGGCATGCTTGATTGAATGGTAGCTCAGTACTTACCTTTTCAATGCACCTCCTTTGTGTTTTCCTTACTGGCTCTTAGCATGTCCCACGTTGAACCAAGCCTAGGCATTTTTCCACAACCCCTTCAGCATTTATTGTTTGCAGAATTTTTGCTGATGGTCATTCTGACTGTTGTGAGCTGATAGGATTTTTGTAATTTGGATTTGCATGTCCTTAATTCTTTCTAAGGTTCATTTTTCCACACCTTTTAAAATTTCTGTTAATGAACAAATGAAAAAAACGTAGAATACAATTAACCTCTTGAAATTGTCTTCTTGAAAGGTTGCCCTCAAAATTGAATGTTTTGGTCAATATTCGCTCCCAGGATTGTTTTTGAGGGCAGGTGTCATTCACAGGCCTGTAATGAGTGTGAATATTTAGTGACCATTAGCACTGGGTTTAAAGCTGCTGTTGTGGTAAGCAGCCACTAGGCGGCAGCATTTCTCCATTCACAAATCTCGTTACTAGGGCAGCAGAGCCGTTCTGGAATCCCTGTTCCTAGGTTGTAAATTAAAATGGAATGTGCCAGGAGAAAACCCCATAAGTTTATGTTACATTATTTCTTGTTTGTTGTTTTAGTTTTTTTAATAGGGGCAATGATTAGAATATTGTTTGTCCTAGGTGTACACAATCTGGTTCATTTGTGCCTAACATATATATATATATATATATATATATATATATATATATATATATATATATATATATATATATATATATATATATTCATGCACAGATCCCCTTCCCATGTCAATTATTGCAGAGTGTTCCATAGACCTCCCTTGCTATATGGTCGGTCTTTTTGTTATGTGTATTTAATAGGTATTTGTACACGTATGGTAACCCTAATCTTAATTTTTCCATTCCCCCCACCTTTCCTTTTAGATAAGCCTAGTTTGTTTTCTAAGTGTGTGAGTGTCTTTCTCTGTGCAAATATGTTCATTTGTGTCAGTTGTTAGATAATGCCTGTAAGTGATATCATAGGATATGTCTTTTGCTTTCCGACTTACCTCATGTTCTGTGATTATCTCTAGGCTCAACTATGGTGCCTGAAAGAGCAGTGTTTCATTGTTTTCCATGGCTAATATTCCATTGTGTACATGGACCACTTCTTCTTTTTCAACTGATATGGTGATGGACATTTTGGTTGCTTCCGTGTCTTGGCTATTGTGAAAATTCCTGCAGTGCAGCTGTTGAAGCCTGTGCCTTCTCGACTCTGGACTTGTCAGGTGAGAGTCTCAGCGGTGGGCCTGCTGAAAGGAATGGTGGCTCAATTTTTACTTTTAAACACAGCTCCTTTCTATTCTCATTATTGGCTGTCACCACTTTACATCTCACCAGCAGCTAGAGGGTACACAGTTCCCTAAAACACCTTCAGCATTTAATGTTTGTAGACTTGCAGCTGATGGTAGTTGACATGTGTGAGTTGGAATCATTTTGGAGGTTAGATTTGCATGAGTCTAATAATTACTGATGTTGAGCTTTTATCCATTTTCCTCTTTTTTGAAAATGAGTGAGTAAAACTTACCCCTCCATCCAATCTCCTTGAAAAATTTAACACTTTTGAATTTTTTTGGCCATTCCCTACCTCCGCACAATTTTTTAGGGCAGGTGTCCTTTACAGCCCTGAATCCTTGTGAATGTTAAGTGACCATTAGCTGTGGGTTCAAAGCCGCTCTTGTGGGAAACGGCCACAAGGCGGCAGCATTTCTACATTTCCAACTCTGGGATTTTGGGCCACAGAGCTTTCGTGGCAATCGTGGTAGTAAGCTGCGAATTAGAGTGCAATGTGCCAGTGCAAACCCCCAAGAGCTTATATCTCCTAAATTGTTGTTTGCTTTTTAAATTTAATTATCAGAGGAAATTTGATCAAAATGTAGATTCTCCGAGGTGTACAGTTTCTGGTTCATCCTATCAATGTATCTGTCTATATTCCTCTTTGGATCCATTCCCGTGTATGTTATTATAGAGTGTTGAGTAGACCTCTCTTTGTATTCCTTAGGTATTTTGTGATTATATATTTCCTATGTATTAGTATATGTCTGTTAACCCCCATATCCTAATTCATACATTCCTTACACCTTTCCATTTGGTTAAACATAATTTGGTTTTCTGAATCTATGCGTGTCCTTCTCTTGGAAATTATTTCATGGGTATCAATTCTTAGGTAACACCTATAAGTGATGTCATAGGATGTCTGTCTTATGGTTTCTTTCTTACTTCCAGTGTGGTGATTATCGCTAGGTCCTTCTATGGTGGTGCCAACGGCACTGTTCCATGCTTTTTCATGGCTAAGATTCCATTGTGTACATGGACGACTTCTTCTTGGTGCCTTTTTCTGTTGATGCACATTTTGGTTTCTTCCAGGTTTGGCTATGGTACACCTTGCTGCAGTGCAGGATTGCCAGCCTGTGTGTTTTTGATTCTGGTCTACTCAGGTGATAGGCCCATGAGTGGGCCTACCAGATCACATGGTAGCTCCATTTTTACCCTTAAACGCACCTCCATTCTGTTCTCACGACTGGCTCTTACCAGGTTGCAACCCACCAGCAGCTAAAGGGTACGCAGTTCTCTAAAACCCCTTCAGCATTTATTTTTTGTAGACTTTTTTTGCTGATGATCATTCTGACGGTTGTCAGGTGAACGTTTGTGTACACTGGATTTGCATGGCTTTATTGATTCCTGATGTTCAGCCTTTTTCCATTCCCGTTGTTTTAAGAAAAAAGAAAGAGTGGGAGGGAGACGCAAAAGGGAGGGGATATGGAAACATGTATATGTATAACTGATTAAATTTGTTATAAAGCAAAAAATTAAAAAAAATAAAAATAAAAAATAAAAAAATAAAAAAAATTAAAAAAAAAAGAAATAAGAGAGAAGGTCCTTCAGGGAGATAAAAAAAATTGCCTTAGCTATTCATGTATTTTGACTTACATGAACTTTGGATTCAGATTATCAAATTTGCTGAAGAATTCATTTTGTAATTTTATTGGAACTTATTAAATATGTAGCTTAACGTAAGGAGATATTTTTATTAAAATGTGCCCTTTCTTCCTTGAAAATAATCTTTATTTATTCAGATTTTCTTATTATGCCCTTCACAAAGTTTCAGAATTTCTCTATAAAAATCTAACATTGAAAAAATTAATTTCTTGACATGTTATAATATTTGTGGGCTTCCCTGGTGGCGCCGTGGTTGAGAGTCCGCCTGCTGATGCAGGGGACGCGGGTTCATGCCCCGGTCCAGGAAGATCCCACATGCCGTGGAGCATCTGGGCCCATGAGCCATGGCCACTGTGCCTGCGCATCAGGAGCCTGTGCTCCGCGGAGGGAGAGGCCACAACAGTGAGAGGCCCGTGTACCGCAAAAAAAAAAAAAGTATTTATTATATTTGCTGCTCTTGAGATTGACTTGGTATAAAAAAATTGGTAAAAGAAATACTTTTGAGTTGTTATGCTGACTTTTTATCTTACCGGAAATTTCTGCTGAATTATCTTATTCATAGTTTTTCCATTCCTTGCCTTGATTTTGATAAGATTATCATATCATTTGCAAATAATGACAAACTTTCTCTTCCTTTCAGAAGTGGGCAATGTGGTTAACATTTTAAATTTCCAAACCACAACAGATTGACTGATGTGCAGTCTATCTGACACATTCTCTAATTCTTACACTGCTTATTCTTTTCTTATTCTATTGACTAGGACTTATAGAACAATGTGCAATAGTTGTGGTCTCCAAACTTTAACTTTAAAGTTTTATCATTAAATATATTTGCTAAAGGATCTTTAAAAAATCCTTCTCTCGTTAGGTTAAGGAATTTCCTTATTTTACTAATTTACTAAGCAGTTTTTTTTCATAGATGCCTTTTCTATAGCCATTGAAATCACCATTAAAACATGTATTAATGTGATAACATTAACAGTACCTAGATTTTTTTGCTACTCATCATGACTTTATTTCTGGAATATGTACTACTTTATCATTATTAACAAATTTTGCGTTCAATTTACTTATAATTTATTTAGAAAGTTGGGATCTATTTTATGTGTGTGTATATGTATGTATGTAATTAAAAGTGGTACCTAACTCTGTTCATTTAAACACTTCCATTTAATTTTACCACTTTTGTTTATTAAGTACCTGAGAAGTAAACTATCATTTCTTCATGGGGAACCTCTCTGAACTCCAGCCTAAATTAGAGCCCTTTGTTAGCCCTCTCACTGTACCCTGTATTATAACTACGTAGTTATCTATGAAGTGGATTATTGACCGAGTCACCCACTAGGCTTTAAGTTCCATAAGGTCCGGGGATTTTATCTGTTTAACTCACTGCTGTAATCCTGGGACCTAACTTGCAATTAGTACATAGTAGACACTTTAAAAATTATCTGTAGAATGAACACATGATTAAATAAATAGTAGTTTGAAAGCTGAAAAAAAAGAAAAAAGAAAGAAAGAAAAAGAAACAGAAGACAAATGTGCATAAATTATGCCTCTTGAAACTGTCGGTTTGAAATATGGATGCCTTTGAATTTTTTTGGTCGATATACGACCCCAGGATTTGTTTTCAGTGCAGGTGTGATTTACAGGCCTGCAATTATTTTGAATATCAACTGACCATTAACGCTGGGATTAAAGCTGCTGTCGTGTGAAACGCCCACAAGGTGGCAGCTGTTCTACTTTACCAAATCTGGTTACTAGGGCAACAGAGCCTCAATGGAAGTTGTGTTCTAGGTTGTAATTTAGAATGGCGTGTGCCAGGGAAAAGCCCCTTAAGTATATGTCTCACTACTTCTTGTTCGTTTATTTAATTTAATTTTTATTTTTATCACAGCAAGTTTGATTACAAAGTTTGGCTTGTTCTAGGTGTGCAAGATGTGGTTCTTTGACACATAAACATATGTCTATTCTTCCTGGAATCCTTTTCCCATGTACGTTATGACAGGATGTTGAGTAGTCTTCTCTTGGTATTCCGTAGGTCTTTGGTGATGATATATTTCACCTGTGTTTGTATATGTCTGTTAACCCCAATATCCTAATGTATCCAATCCTCACAAATTTCCATTGGTGAACCATAAGTTTGTTGAATGAATCAGTGGTTGCCCTTCTCTGTGGAAATATCTTCACTGGTATCCATTTATAGGTAATACCTAAAAGTGATATCATACGATATGTGTCTTTCTCTTTCTGACATACTACACGTTGTGTGATTGCCTCTAGACTCATCTACAGTGCTGCAAATGACATCGTGTCCTTTTTTTCCTTGTCCAATACTCCGTCTGTACATGTACCAGTTTTCTTTGTCCACTCATATGTTGATGGACTTTTTGGTTGCTTCCATGACTTGGCAATTGTAATGCTGCGGCAATGCACATTCGCCTCCCTGTGTCTTTCCAATTCTGTCTTCTTAGGTTATAGGCCCAGGAGTGGGCCTGCTGGATCATATGGTAGAAAAATATTTACGTAGTAAAAGCACCTCCATTCTGTTCTCGTTAGTGGCTCTTACCAGGTCACATCCCACTTAAAGTTGAGGGTATGCACTTCTGCACAACACCTTCAGCATTTATTGTTTGTAGTGTTTTTTTTTGATGAAGTTTATTCTGACAAGTGTGAGCTGCTATATGTTTGTGGTTGGATTTGCATTCGTCTCATAATCCATTGAAATTGAGCTTTCTGGCATGTCCTTTTTTTATTCAAACTGTGAGTAGAGCTTACCTCTTCCAATTGTTTTCGTGAAGTATGTGTGACATTTAGAAATATTTTGGCCATTACCTCCCTAATGACATTCTGAGGGCAGGTTTCATTTACAGCCCTCCAGTACTGGTGCATATGAAGTGACCCTTAGCACAGTTTTTAAAGCTGCTGTTGCAGGTCACTGCCAGAGGGTGGCAGCATTTCTGCTTTTCACAAGCTTTTAACTAGGGAAACAGACTACCTTGCAGTGGTATTTCTCGGTTATAAATTAGAGTGGAATGTGCCTGGATAAACCCCCAAAGGTGATGTGTTTTTTTTTTTACTTTTGTTTGTTTTCTAGATTGAGTTTATATTTTTTTATTGGAGTCATATTCCATTGTGTACATGGACCACTTCTTCTTTGTGCATTCCTCTGTTGATGGACATTTTCGTAGCTTCCAAGTTTTGGCTATGATAAATATTGCTGGAGGGCAGGATTGCCAGGCTGTTTTTTTCTTGTTTTGCAGTACGTAGGCCACTCACTGCCATGGCCACTCCGATTGCAGAGCACAGGCTCTGGACGCACAGGCCCAGCAGCCATAGCTCACGGGACCAGCCGCTCCACGGCATGTGTGATTTTCCCGAACCGGGGCATAAACCCGTGTCCCCTGCTTCGGCGGCGGACTCTCAACCACTGCGCCACCAGTGAAGTCCAGCCTGTGTCTTTTTGATTCTCATCCTCTCAGGCGATAGGGCCAGCAGTGGGCATGCTTGATTGAATGGTAGCTCAGTACTTACCTTTTCAATGCACCTCCTTTGTGTTTTCCTTACTGGCTCTTAGCATGTCCCACGTTGAACCAAGCCTAGGCATTTTTCCACAACCCCTTCAGCATTTATTGTTTGCAGAATTTTTGCTGATGGTCATTCTGACTGTTGTGAGCTGATAGGATTTTTGTAATTTGGATTTGCATGTCCTTAATTCTTTCTAAGGTTCATTTTTCCACACCTTTTAAAATTTCTGTTAATGAACAAATGAAAAAAACGTAGAATACAATTAACCTCTTGAAATTGTCTTCTTGAAAGGTTGCCCTCAAAATTGAATGTTTTGGTCAATATTCGCTCCCAGGATTGTTTTTGAGGGCAGGTGTCATTCACAGGCCTGTAATGAGTGTGAATATTTAGTGACCATTAGCACTGGGTTTAAAGCTGCTGTTGTGGTAAGCAGCCACTAGGCGGCAGCATTTCTCCATTCACAAATCTCGTTACTAGGGCAGCAGAGCCGTTCTGGAATCCCTGTTCCTAGGTTGTAAATTAAAATGGAATGTGCCAGGAGAAAACCCCATAAGTTTATGTTACATTATTTCTTGTTTGTTGTTTTAGTTTTTTTAATAGGGGCAATGATTAGAATATTGTTTGTCCTAGGTGTACACAATCTGGTTCATTTGTGCCTAACATATATATATATATATATATATATATATATATATATATATATATATATATATATATATATATATATATATATATATTCATGCACAGATCCCCTTCCCATGTCAATTATTGCAGAGTGTTCCATAGACCTCCCTTGCTATATGGTCGGTCTTTTTGTTATGTGTATTTAATAGGTATTTGTACACGTATGGTAACCCTAATCTTAATTTTTCCATTCCCCCCACCTTTCCTTTTAGATAAGCCTAGTTTGTTTTCTAAGTGTGTGAGTGTCTTTCTCTGTGCAAATATGTTCATTTGTGTCAGTTGTTAGATAATGCCTGTAAGTGATATCATAGGATATGTCTTTTGCTTTCCGACTTACCTCATGTTCTGTGATTATCTCTAGGCTCAACTATGGTGCCTGAAAGAGCAGTGTTTCATTGTTTTCCATGGCTAATATTCCATTGTGTACATGGACCACTTCTTCTTTTTCAACTGATATGGTGATGGACATTTTGGTTGCTTCCGTGTCTTGGCTATTGTGAAAATTCCTGCAGTGCAGCTGTTGAAGCCTGTGCCTTCTCGACTCTGGACTTGTCAGGTGAGAGTCTCAGCGGTGGGCCTGCTGAAAGGAATGGTGGCTCAATTTTTACTTTTAAACACAGCTCCTTTCTATTCTCATTATTGGCTGTCACCACTTTACATCTCACCAGCAGCTAGAGGGTACACAGTTCCCTAAAACACCTTCAGCATTTAATGTTTGTAGACTTGCAGCTGATGGTAGTTGACATGTGTGAGTTGGAATCATTTTGGAGGTTAGATTTGCATGAGTCTAATAATTACTGATGTTGAGCTTTTATCCATTTTCCTCTTTTTTGAAAATGAGTGAGTAAAACTTACCCCTCCATCCAATCTCCTTGAAAAATTTAACACTTTTGAATTTTTTTGGCCATTCCCTACCTCCGCACAATTTTTTAGGGCAGGTGTCCTTTACAGCCCTGAATCCTTGTGAATGTTAAGTGACCATTAGCTGTGGGTTCAAAGCCGCTCTTGTGGGAAACGGCCACAAGGCGGCAGCATTTCTACATTTCCAACTCTGGGATTTTGGGCCACAGAGCTTTCGTGGCAATCGTGGTAGTAAGCTGCGAATTAGAGTGCAATGTGCCAGTGCAAACCCCCAAGAGCTTATATCTCCTAAATTGTTGTTTGCTTTTTAAATTTAATTATCAGAGGAAATTTGATCAAAATGTAGATTCTCCGAGGTGTACAGTTTCTGGTTCATCCTATCAATGTATCTGTCTATATTCCTCTTTGGATCCATTCCCGTGTATGTTATTATAGAGTGTTGAGTAGACCTCTCTTTGTATTCCTTAGGTATTTTGTGATTATATATTTCCTATGTATTAGTATATGTCTGTTAACCCCCATATCCTAATTCATACATTCCTTACACCTTTCCATTTGGTTAAACATAATTTGGTTTTCTGAATCTATGCGTGTCCTTCTCTTGGAAATTATTTCATGGGTATCAATTCTTAGGTAACACCTATAAGTGATGTCATAGGATGTCTGTCTTATGGTTTCTTTCTTACTTCCAGTGTGGTGATTATCGCTAGGTCCTTCTATGGTGGTGCCAACGGCACTGTTCCATGCTTTTTCATGGCTAAGATTCCATTGTGTACATGGACGACTTCTTCTTGGTGCCTTTTTCTGTTGATGCACATTTTGGTTTCTTCCAGGTTTGGCTATGGTACACCTTGCTGCAGTGCAGGATTGCCAGCCTGTGTGTTTTTGATTCTGGTCTACTCAGGTGATAGGCCCATGAGTGGGCCTACCAGATCACATGGTAGCTCCATTTTTACCCTTAAACGCACCTCCATTCTGTTCTCACGACTGGCTCTTACCAGGTTGCAACCCACCAGCAGCTAAAGGGTACGCAGTTCTCTAAAACCCCTTCAGCATTTATTTTTTGTAGACTTTTTTTGCTGATGATCATTCTGACGGTTGTCAGGTGAACGTTTGTGTACACTGGATTTGCATGGCTTTATTGATTCCTGATGTTCAGCCTTTTTCCATTCCCGTTGTTTTAAGAAAAAAGAAAGAGTGGGAGGGAGACGCAAAAGGGAGGGGATATGGAAACATGTATATGTATAACTGATTAAATTTGTTATAAAGCAAAAAATTAAAAAAAATAAAAATAAAAAATAAAAAAATAAAAAAAATTAAAAAAAAAAGAAATAAGAGAGAAGGTCCTTCAGGGAGATAAAAAAAATTGCCTTAGCTATTCATGTATTTTGACTTACATGAACTTTGGATTCAGATTATCAAATTTGCTGAAGAATTCATTTTGTAATTTTATTGGAACTTATTAAATATGTAGCTTAACGTAAGGAGATATTTTTATTAAAATGTGCCCTTTCTTCCTTGAAAATAATCTTTATTTATTCAGATTTTCTTATTATGCCCTTCACAAAGTTTCAGAATTTCTCTATAAAAATCTAACATTGAAAAAATTAATTTCTTGACATGTTATAATATTTGTGGGCTTCCCTGGTGGCGCCGTGGTTGAGAGTCCGCCTGCTGATGCAGGGGACGCGGGTTCATGCCCCGGTCCAGGAAGATCCCACATGCCGTGGAGCATCTGGGCCCATGAGCCATGGCCACTGTGCCTGCGCATCAGGAGCCTGTGCTCCGCGGAGGGAGAGGCCACAACAGTGAGAGGCCCGTGTACCGCAAAAAAAAAAAAAGTATTTATTATATTTGCTGCTCTTGAGATTGACTTGGTATAAAAAAATTGGTAAAAGAAATACTTTTGAGTTGTTATGCTGACTTTTTATCTTACCGGAAATTTCTGCTGAATTATCTTATTCATAGTTTTTCCATTCCTTGCCTTGATTTTGATAAGATTATCATATCATTTGCAAATAATGACAAACTTTCTCTTCCTTTCAGAAGTGGGCAATGTGGTTAACATTTTAAATTTCCAAACCACAACAGATTGACTGATGTGCAGTCTATCTGACACATTCTCTAATTCTTACACTGCTTATTCTTTTCTTATTCTATTGACTAGGACTTATAGAACAATGTGCAATAGTTGTGGTCTCCAAACTTTAACTTTAAAGTTTTATCATTAAATATATTTGCTAAAGGATCTTTAAAAAATCCTTCTCTCGTTAGGTTAAGGAATTTCCTTATTTTACTAATTTACTAAGCAGTTTTTTTTCATAGATGCCTTTTCTATAGCCATTGAAATCACCATTAAAACATGTATTAATGTGATAACATTAACAGTACCTAGATTTTTTTGCTACTCATCATGACTTTATTTCTGGAATATGTACTACTTTATCATTATTAACAAATTTTGCGTTCAATTTACTTATAATTTATTTAGAAAGTTGGGATCTATTTTATGTGTGTGTATATGTATGTATGTAATTAAAAGTGGTACCTAACTCTGTTCATTTAAACACTTCCATTTAATTTTACCACTTTTGTTTATTAAGTACCTGAGAAGTAAACTATCATTTCTTCATGGGGAACCTCTCTGAACTCCAGCCTAAATTAGAGCCCTTTGTTAGCCCTCTCACTGTACCCTGTATTATAACTACGTAGTTATCTATGAAGTGGATTATTGACCGAGTCACCCACTAGGCTTTAAGTTCCATAAGGTCCGGGGATTTTATCTGTTTAACTCACTGCTGTAATCCTGGGACCTAACTTGCAATTAGTACATAGTAGACACTTTAAAAATTATCTGTAGAATGAACACATGATTAAATAAATAGTAGTTTGAAAGCTGAAAAAAAAGAAAAAAGAAAGAAAGAAAAAGAAACAGAAGACAAATGTGCATAAATTATGCCTCTTGAAACTGTCGGTTTGAAATATGGATGCCTTTGAATTTTTTTGGTCGATATACGACCCCAGGATTTGTTTTCAGTGCAGGTGTGATTTACAGGCCTGCAATTATTTTGAATATCAACTGACCATTAACGCTGGGATTAAAGCTGCTGTCGTGTGAAACGCCCACAAGGTGGCAGCTGTTCTACTTTACCAAATCTGGTTACTAGGGCAACAGAGCCTCAATGGAAGTTGTGTTCTAGGTTGTAATTTAGAATGGCGTGTGCCAGGGAAAAGCCCCTTAAGTATATGTCTCACTACTTCTTGTTCGTTTATTTAATTTAATTTTTATTTTTATCACAGCAAGTTTGATTACAAAGTTTGGCTTGTTCTAGGTGTGCAAGATGTGGTTCTTTGACACATAAACATATGTCTATTCTTCCTGGAATCCTTTTCCCATGTACGTTATGACAGGATGTTGAGTAGTCTTCTCTTGGTATTCCGTAGGTCTTTGGTGATGATATATTTCACCTGTGTTTGTATATGTCTGTTAACCCCAATATCCTAATGTATCCAATCCTCACAAATTTCCATTGGTGAACCATAAGTTTGTTGAATGAATCAGTGGTTGCCCTTCTCTGTGGAAATATCTTCACTGGTATCCATTTATAGGTAATACCTAAAAGTGATATCATACGATATGTGTCTTTCTCTTTCTGACATACTACACGTTGTGTGATTGCCTCTAGACTCATCTACAGTGCTGCAAATGACATCGTGTCCTTTTTTTCCTTGTCCAATACTCCGTCTGTACATGTACCAGTTTTCTTTGTCCACTCATATGTTGATGGACTTTTTGGTTGCTTCCATGACTTGGCAATTGTAATGCTGCGGCAATGCACATTCGCCTCCCTGTGTCTTTCCAATTCTGTCTTCTTAGGTTATAGGCCCAGGAGTGGGCCTGCTGGATCATATGGTAGAAAAATATTTACGTAGTAAAAGCACCTCCATTCTGTTCTCGTTAGTGGCTCTTACCAGGTCACATCCCACTTAAAGTTGAGGGTATGCACTTCTGCACAACACCTTCAGCATTTATTGTTTGTAGTGTTTTTTTTTGATGAAGTTTATTCTGACAAGTGTGAGCTGCTATATGTTTGTGGTTGGATTTGCATTCGTCTCATAATCCATTGAAATTGAGCTTTCTGGCATGTCCTTTTTTTATTCAAACTGTGAGTAGAGCTTACCTCTTCCAATTGTTTTCGTGAAGTATGTGTGACATTTAGAAATATTTTGGCCATTACCTCCCTAATGACATTCTGAGGGCAGGTTTCATTTACAGCCCTCCAGTACTGGTGCATATGAAGTGACCCTTAGCACAGTTTTTAAAGCTGCTGTTGCAGGTCACTGCCAGAGGGTGGCAGCATTTCTGCTTTTCACAAGCTTTTAACTAGGGAAACAGACTACCTTGCAGTGGTATTTCTCGGTTATAAATTAGAGTGGAATGTGCCTGGATAAACCCCCAAAGGTGATGTGTTTTTTTTTTTTTTACTTTTGTTTGTTTTCTAGATTGAGTTTATATTTTTTTATTGGAGTCATATTCCATTGTGTACATGGACCACTTCTTCTTTGTGCATTCCTCTGTTGATGGACATTTTCGTAGCTTCCAAGTTTTGGCTATGATAAATATTGCTGGAGGGCAGGATTGCCAGGCTGTTTTTTTCTTGTTTTGCAGTACGTAGGCCACTCACTGCCATGGCCACTCCGATTGCAGAGCACAGGCTCTGGACGCACAGGCCCAGCAGCCATAGCTCACGGGACCAGCCGCTCCACGGCATGTGTGATTTTCCCGAACCGGGGCATAAACCCGTGTCCCCTGCTTCGGCGGCGGACTCTCAACCACTGCGCCACCAGTGAAGTCCAGCCTGTGTCTTTTTGATTCTCATCCTCTCAGGCGATAGGGCCAGCAGTGGGCATGCTTGATTGAATGGTAGCTCAGTACTTACCTTTTCAATGCACCTCCTTTGTGTTTTCCTTACTGGCTCTTAGCATGTCCCACGTTGAACCAAGCCTAGGCATTTTTCCACAACCCCTTCAGCATTTATTGTTTGCAGAATTTTTGCTGATGGTCATTCTGACTGTTGTGAGCTGATAGGATTTTTGTAATTTGGATTTGCATGTCCTTAATTCTTTCTAAGGTTCATTTTTCCACACCTTTTAAAATTTCTGTTAATGAACAAATGAAAAAAACGTAGAATACAATTAACCTCTTGAAATTGTCTTCTTGAAAGGTTGCCCTCAAAATTGAATGTTTTGGTCAATATTCGCTCCCAGGATTGTTTTTGAGGGCAGGTGTCATTCACAGGCCTGTAATGAGTGTGAATATTTATTGACCATTAGCACTGGGTTTAAAGCTGCTGTTGTGGTAAGCAGCCACTAGGCGGCAGCAATTCTCCATTCACAAATCTCGTTACTAGGGCAGCAGAGCCGTTCTGGAATCCCTGTTCCTAGGTTGTAAATTAAAATGGAATGTGCCAGGAGAAAACCCCATAAGTTTATGTTACATTATTTCTTGTTTGTTGTTTTAGTTTTTTTAATAGGGGCAATGATTAGAATATTGTTTGTCCTAGGTGTACACAATCTGGTTCATTTGTGCCTAACATATATATATATATATATATATATATATATATATATATATATATATATATATATATATATATATATATATATATATATATATATATATATATTCATGCACAGATCCCCTTCCCATGTCAATTATTGCAGAGTGTTCCATAGACCTCCCTTGCTATATGGTCGGTCTTTTTGTTATGTGTATTTAATAGGTATTTGTACACGTATGGTAACCCTAATCTTAATTTTTCCATTCCCCCCACCTTTCCTTTTAGATAAGCCTAGTTGGTTTTCTAAGTGTGTGAGTGTCTTTCTCTGTGCAAATATGTTCATTTGTGTCAGTTGTTAGATAATGCCTGTAAGTGATATCATAGGATATGTCTTTTGCTTTCCGACTTACCTCATGTTCTGTGATTATCTCTAGGCTCAACTATGGTGCCTGAAAGAGCAGTGTTTCATTGTTTTCCATGGCTAATATTCCATTGTGTACATGGACCACTTCTTCTTTTTCAACTGATATGGTGATGGACATTTTGGTTGCTTCCGTGTCTTGGCTATTGTGAAAATTCCTGCAGTGCAGCTGTTGAAGCCTGTGCCTTCTCGACTCTGGACTTGTCAGGTGAGAGTCTCAGCGGTGGGCCTGCTGAAAGGAAAGGTGGCTCAATTTTTACTTTTAAACACAGCTCCTTTCTATTCTCATTATTGGCTGTCACCACTTTACATCTCACCAGCAGCTAGAGGGTACACAGTTCCCTAAAACACCTTCAGCATTTAATGTTTGTAGACTTGCAGCTGATGGTAGTTGACATGTGTGAGTTGGAATCATTTTGGAGGTTAGATTTGCATGAGTCTAATAATTACTGATGTTGAGCTTTTATCCATTTTCCTCTTTTTTGAAAATGAGTGAGTAAAACTTACCCCTCCATCCAATCTCCTTGAAAAATTTAACACTTTTGAATTTTTTTGGCCATTCCCTACCTCCGCACAATTTTTTAGGGCAGGTGTCCTTTACAGCCCTGAATCCTTGTGAATGTTAAGTGACCATTAGCTGTGGGTTCAAAGCCGCTCTTGTGGGAAACGGCCACAAGGCGGCAGCATTTCTACATTTCCAACTCTGGGATTTTGGGCCACAGAGCTTTCGTGGCAATCGTGGTAGTAAGCTGCGAATTAGAGTGCAATGTGCCAGTGCAAACCCCCAAGAGCTTATATCTCCTAAATTGTTGTTTGCTTTTTAAATTTAATTATCAGAGGAAATTTGATCAAAATGTAGATTCTCCGAGGTGTACAGTTTCTGGTTCATCCTATCAATGTATCTGTCTATATTCCTCTTTGGATCCATTCCCGTGTATGTTATTATAGAGTGTTGAGTAGACCTCTCTTTGTATTCCTTAGGTATTTTGTGATTATATATTTCCTATGTATTAGTATATGTCTCTTAACCCCCATATCCTAATTCATACATTCCTTACACCTTTCCATTTGGTTAAACATAATTTGGTTTTCTGAATCTATGCGTGTCCTTCTCTTGGAAATTATTTCATGGGTATCAATTCTTAGGTAACACCTATAAGTGATGTCATAGGATGTCTGTCTTATGGTTTCTTTCTTACTTCCAGTGTGGTGATTATCGCTAGGTCCTTCTATGGTGGTGCCAACGGCACTGTTCCATGCTTTTTCATGGCTAAGATTCCATTGTGTACATGGACGACTTCTTCTTGGTGCCTTTTTCTGTTGATGCACATTTTGGTTTCTTCCAGGTTTGGCTATGGTACACCTTGCTGCAGTGCAGGATTGCCAGCCTGTGTGTTTTTGATTCTGGTCTACTCAGGTGATAGGCCCATGAGTGGGCCTACCAGATCACATGGTAGCTCCATTTTTACCCTTAAACGCACCTCCATTCTGTTCTCACGACTGGCTCTTACCAGGTTGCAACCCACCAGCAGCTAAAGGGTACGCAGTTCTCTAAAACCCCTTCAGCATTTATTTTTTGTAGACTTGTTTTGCTGATGATCATTCTGACGGTTGTCAGGTGAACGTTTGTGTACACTGGATTTGCATGGCTTTATTGATTCCTGATGTTCAGCCTTTTTCCATTCCCGTTGTTTTAAGAAAAAAGAAAGAGTGGGAGGGAGACGCAAAAGGGAGGGGATATGGAAACATGTATATGTATAACTGATTAAATTTGTTATAAAGCAAAAAATTAAAAAAAATAAAAATAAAAAATAAAAAAATAAAAAAAAATAAAAAAAAAGAAATAAGAGAGAAGGTCCTTCAGGGAGATAAAAAAAAATTGCCTTAGCTATTCATGTATTTTGACTTACATGAACTTTGGATTCAGATTATCAAATTTGCTGAAGAATTCATTTTGTAATTTTATTGGAACTTATTAAATATGTAGCTTAACGTAAGGAGATATTTTTATTAAAATGTGCCCTTTCTTCCTTGAAAATAATCTTTATTTATTCAGATTTTCTTATTATGCCCTTCACAAAATTTCAGAATTTCTCTATAAAAATCTAACATTGAAAAAATTAATTTCTTGACATGTTATAATATTTGTGGGCTTCCCTGGTGGCGCCGTGGTTGAGAGTCCGCCTGCTGATGCAGGGGACGCGGGTTCATGCCCCGGTCCAGGAAGATCCCACATGCCGTGGAGCGTCTGGGCCCATGAGCCATGGCCACTGTGCCTGCGCATCAGGAGCCTGTGCTCCGCGGCGGGAGAGGCCACAACAGTGAGAGGCCCGTGTACCGCAAAAAAAAAAAAAAGTATTTATTATATTTGCTGCTCTTGAGAATGACTTGGTATAAAAAAAATTGGTAAAAGAAATACTTTTGAGTTGTTATGCTGACTTTTTATCTTACCGGAAATTTCTGCTGAATTATCTTATTCATAGTTTTTCCATTCCTTGCCTTGATTTTGATAAGATTATCATATCATTTGCAAATAATGACAAACTTTCTCTTCCTTTCAGAAGTGGGCAATGTGGTTAACATTTTAAATTTCCAAACCACAACAGATTGACTGATGTGCAGTCTATCTGACACATTCTCTAATTCTTACACTGCTTATTCTTTTCTTATTCTATTGACTAGGACTTATAGAACAATGTGCAATAGTTGTGGTCTCCAAACTTTAACTTTAAAGTTTTATCATTAAATATATTTGCTAAAGGATCTTTAAAAAATCCTTCTCTCGTTAGGTTAAGGAATTTCCTTATTTTACTAATTTACTAAGCAGTTTTTTTTCATAGATGCCTTTTCTATAGCCATTGAAATCACCATTAAAACATGTATTAATGTGATAACATTAACAGTACCTAGATTTTTTTGCTACTCATCATGACTTTATTTCTGGAATATGTACTACTTTATCATTATTAACAAATTTTGCGTTCAATTTACTTATAATTTATTTAGAAAGTTGGGATCTATTTTATGTGTGTGTATATGTATGTATGTAATTAAAAGTGGTACCTAACTCTGTTCATTTAAACACTTCCATTTAATTTTACCACTTTTGTTTATTAAGTACCTGAGAAGTAAACTATCATTTCTTCATGGGGAACCTCTCTGAACTCCAGCCTAAATTAGAGCCCTTTGTTAGCCCTCTCACTGTACCCTGTATTATAACTACGTAGTTATCTATGAAGTGGATTATTGACCGAGTCACCCACTAGGCTTTAAGTTCCATAAGGTCCGGGGATTTTATCTGTTTAACTCACTGCTGTAATCCTGGGACCTAACTTGCAATTAGTACATAGTAGACACTTTAAAAATTATCTGTAGAATGAACACATGATTAAATAAATAGTAGTTTGAAAGCTGAAAAAAAAGAAAAAAGAAAGAAAGAAAAAGAAACAGAAGACAAATGTGCATAAATTATGCCTCTTGAAACTGTCGGTTTGAAATATGGATGCCTTTGAATTTTTTTGGTCGATATACGACCCCAGGATTTGTTTTCAGTGCAGGTGTGATTTACAGGCCTGCAATTATTTTGAATATCAACTGACCATTAACGCTGGGATTAAAGCTGCTGTCGTGTGAAACGCCCACAAGGTGGCAGCTGTTCTACTTTACCAAATCTGGTTACTAGGGCAACAGAGCCTCAATGGAAGTTGTGTTCTAGGTTGTAATTTAGAATGGCGTGTGCCAGGGAAAAGCCCCTTAAGTATATGTCTCACTACTTCTTGTTCGTTTATTTAATTTAATTTTTATTTTTATCACAGCAAGTTTGATTACAAAGTTTGGCTTGTTCTAGGTGTGCAAGATGTGGTTCTTTTACACATAAACATATGTCTATTCTTCCTGGAATCCTTTTCCCATGTACGTTATGACAGGATGTTGAGTAGTCTTCTCTTGGTATTCCGTAGGTCTTTGGTGATGATATATTTCACCTGTGTTTGTATATGTCTGTTAACCCCAATATCCTAATGTATCCAATCCTCACAAATTTCCATTGGTGAACCATAAGTTTGTTGAATGAATCAGTGGTTGCCCTTCTCTGTGGAAATATCTTCACTGGTATCCATTTATAGGTAATACCTAAAAGTGATATCATACGATATGTGTCTTTCTCTTTCTGACATACTACACGTTGTGTGATTGCCTCTAGACTCATCTACAGTGCTGCAAATGACATCGTGTCCTTTTTTTCCTTGTCCAATACTCCGTCTGTACATGTACCAGTTTTCTTTGTCCACTCATATGTTGATGGACTTTTTGGTTGCTTCCATGACTTGGCAATTGTAATGCTGCGGCAATGCACATTCGCCTCCCTGTGTCTTTCCAATTCTGTCTTCTTAGGTTATAGGCCCAGGAGTGGGCCTGCTGGATCATATGGTAGAAAAATATTTACGTAGTAAAAGCACCTCCATTCTGTTCTCGTTAGTGGCTCTTACCAGGTCACATCCCACTTAAAGTTGAGGGTATGCACTTCTGCACAACACCTTCAGCATTTATTGTTTGTAGTGTTTTTTTTTGATGAAGTTTATTCTGACAAGTGTGAGCTGCTATATGTTTGTGGTTGGATTTGCATTCGTCTCATAATCCATTGAAATTGAGCTTTCTGGCATGTCCTTTTTTTATTCAAACTGTGAGTAGAGCTTACCTCTTCCAATTGTTTTCGTGAAGTATGTGTGACATTTAGAAATATTTTGGCCATTACCTCCCTAATGACATTCTGAGGGCAGGTTTCATTTACAGCCCTCCAGTACTGGTGCATATGAAGTGACCCTTAGCACAGTTTTTAAAGCTGCTGTTGCAGGTCACTGCCAGAGGGTGGCAGCATTTCTGCTTTTCACAAGCTTTTAACTAGGGAAACAGACTACCTTGCAGTGGTATTTCTCGGTTATAAATTAGAGTGGAATGTGCCTGGATAAACCCCCAAAGGTGATGTGTTTTTTCTTTTTTACTTTTGTTTGTTTTCTAGATTGAGTTTATATTTTTTTATTGGAGTCATATTCCATTGTGTACATGGACCACTTCTTCTTTGTGCATTCCTCTGTTGATGGACATTTTCGTAGCTTCCAAGTTTTGGCTATGATAAATATTGCTGGAGGGCAGAATTGCCAGGCTGTTTTTTTCTTGTTTTGCAGTACGTAGGCCACTCACTGCCATGGCCACTCCGATTGCAGAGCACAGGCTCTGGATGCACAGGCCCAGCAGCCATAGCTCACGGGACCAGCCGCTCCACGGCATGTGTGATTTTCCCGAACCGGGGCATAAACCCGTGTCCCCTGCTTCGGCGGCGGACTCTCAACCACTGCGCCACCAGTGAAGTCCAGCCTGTGTCTTTTTGATTCTCATCCTCTCAGGCGATAGGGCCAGCAGTGGGCATGCTTGATTGAATGGTAGCTCAGTACTTACCTTTTCAATGCACCTCCTTTGTGTTTTCCTTACTGGCTCTTAGCATGTCCCACGTTGAACCAAGCCTAGGCATTTTTCCACAACCCCTTCAGCATTTATTGTTTGCAGAATTTTTGCTGATGGTCATTCTGACTGTTGTGAGCTGATAGGATTTTTGTAATTTGGATTTGCATGTCCTTAATTCTTTCTAAGGTTCATTTTTCCACACCTTTTAAAATTTCTGTTAATGAACAAATGAAAAAAACGTAGAATACAATTAACCTCTTGAAATTGTCTTCTTGAAAGGTTGCCCTCAAAATTGAATGTTTTGGTCAATATTCGCTCCCAGGATTGTTTTTGAGGGCAGGTGTCATTCACAGGCCTGTAATGAGTGTGAATATTTAGTGACCATTAGCACTGGGTTTAAAGCTGCTGTTGTGGTAAGCAGCCACTAGGCGGCAGCATTTCTCCATTCACAAATCTCGTTACTAGGGCAGCAGAGCCGTTCTGGAATCCCTGTTCCTAGGTTGTAAATTAAAATGGAATGTGCCAGGAGAAAACCCCATAAGTTTATGTTACATTATTTCTTGTTTGTTGTTTTAGTTTTTTTAATAGGGGCAATGATTAGAATATTGTTTGTCCTAGGTGTACACAATCTGGTTCATTTGTGCCTAACATATACATATATATATATTCATGCACAGATCCCCTTCCCATGTCAATTATTGCAGAGTGTTCCATAGACCTCCCTTGCTATATGGTCGGTCTTTTTGTTATGTGTATTTAATAGGTATTTGTACACGTATGGTAACCCTAATCTTAATTTTTCCATTCCCCCCACCTTTCCTTTTAGATAAGCCTAGTTTGTTTTCTAAGTGTGTGAGTGTCTTTCTCTGTGCAAATATGTTCATTTGTGTCAGTTGTTAGATAATGCCTGTAAGTGATATCATAGGATATGTCTTTTGCTTTCCGACTTACCTCATGTTCTGTGATTATCTCTAGGCTCAACTATGGTGCCTGAAAGAGCAGTGTTTCATTGTTTTCCATGGCTAATATTCCATTGTGTACATGGACCACTTCTTCTTTTTCAACTGATATGGTGATGGACATTTTGGTTGCTTCCGTGTCTTGGCTATTGTGAAAATTCCTGCAGTGCAGCTGTTGAAGCCTGTGCCTTCTCGACTCTGGACTTGTCAGGTGAGAGTCTCAGCGGTGGGCCTGCTGAAAGGAATGGTGGCTCAATTTTTACTTTTAAACACAGCTCCTTTCTATTCTCATTATTGGCTGTCACCACTTTACATCTCACCAGCAGCTACAGGGTACACAGTTCTCTAAAACACCTTCAGCATTTAATGTTTGTAGACTTGCAGCTGATGGTAGTTGACATGTGTGAGTTGGAATCATTTTGGAGGTTAGATTTGCATGAGTCTAATAATTACTGATGTTGAGCTTTTATCCATTTTCCTCTTTTTTGAAAATGAGTGAGTAAAACTTACCCCTCCATC
Organism: Mesoplodon mirus; assembly: GCF_964341445.2. Taxonomy (NCBI): domain Eukaryota; kingdom Metazoa; phylum Chordata; class Mammalia; order Artiodactyla; family Ziphiidae; genus Mesoplodon; species Mesoplodon mirus. Next base: position 147,409,702 of record NC_138981.1, read on the forward strand.
CAATCTCCTTGAAAAATTTAACACTTTTGAATTTTTTTGGCCATTCCCTACCTCCGCACAATTTTTTAGGGCAGGTGTCCTTTACAGCCCTGAATCCTTGTGAATGTTAAGTGACCATTAGCTGTGGGTTCAAAGCCGCTCTTGTGGGAAACGGCCACAAGGCGGCAGCATTTCTACATTTCCAACTCTGGGATTTTGGACCACAGAGCTTTCGTGGCAATCGTGGTAGTAAGCTGCGAATTAGAGTGCAATGTGCCAGTGCAAACCCCCAAGAGCTTATATCTCCTAAATTGTTGTTTGCTTTTTAAATTTAATTATCAGAGGAAATTTGATCAAAATGTAGATTCTCCGAGGTGTACAGTTTCTGGTTCATCCTATCAATGTATCTGTCTATATTCCTCTTTGGATCCATTCCCGTGTATGTTATTATAGAGTGTTGAGTAGACCTCTCTTTGTATTCCTTAGGTATTTTGTGATTATATATTTCCTATGTATTAGTATATGTCTGTTAACCCCCATATCCTAATTCATACATTCCTTACACCTTTCCATTTGGTTAAACATAATTTGGTTTTCTGAATCTATGCGTGTCCTTCTCTTGGAAATTATTTCATGGGTATCAATTCTTAGGTAACACCTATAAGTGATGTCATAGGATGTCTGTCTTACGGTTTCTTTCTTACTTCCAGTGTGGTGATTATCGCTAGGTCCTTCTATGGTGGTGCCAACGGCACTGTTCCATGCTTTTTCATGGCTAAGATTCCATTGTGTACATGGACGACTTCTTCTTGGTGCCTTTTTCTGTTGATGCACATTTTGGTTTCTTCCAGGTTTGGCTATGGTACACCTTGCTGCAGTGCAGGATTGCCAGCCTGTGTGTTTTTGATTCTGGTCTACTCAGGTGATAGGCCCATGAGTGGGCCTACCAGATCACATGGTAGCTCCATTTTTACCCTTAAACGCACCTCCATTCTGTTCTCACGACTGGCTCTTACCAGGTTGCAACCCACCAGCAGCTAAAGGGTACGCAGTTCTCTAAAACCCCTTCAGCATTTATTTTTTGTAGACTTTTTTTGCTGATGATCATTCTGACGGCTGTCAGGTGAACGTTTGTGTACACTGGATTTGCATGGCTTTATTGATTCCTGATGTTCAGCCTTTTTCCATTCCCGTTGTTTTAAGAAAAAAGAAAGAGTGGGAGGGAGACGCAAAAGGGAGGGGATATGGAAACATGTATATGTATAACTGATTAAATTTGTTATAAAGCAAAAAATTAAAAAAAATAAAAATAAAAAATAAAAAAATAAAAAAAATTTAAAAAAAAGAAATAAGAGAGAAGGTCCTTCAGGGAGATAAAAAAAATTGCCTTAGCTATTCATGTATTTTGACTTACATGAACTTTGGATTCAGATTATCAAATTTGCTGAAGAATTCATTTTGTAATTTTATTGGAACTTATTAAATATGTAGCTTAACGTAAGGAGATATTTTTATTAAAATGTGCCCTTTCTTCCTTGAAAATAATCTTTATTTATTCAGATTTTCTTATTATGCCCTTCACAAAATTTCAGAATTTCTCTATAAAAATCTAACATTGAAAAAATTAATTTCTTGACATGTTATAATATTTGTGGGCTTCCCTGGTGGCGCCGTGGTTGAGAGTCCGCCTGCTGATGCAGGGGACGCGGGTTCATGCCCCGGTCCAGGAAGATCCCACATGCCGTGGAGCGTCTGGGCCCATGAGCCATGGCCACTGTGCCTGCGCAGCAGGAGCCTGTGCTCCGCGGCGGGAGAGGCCACAACAGTGAGAGGCCCGTGTACCGCAAAAAAAAAAAGTATTTATTATATTTGCTGCTCTTGAGAATGACTTGGTATAAAAAAAATTGGTAAAAGAAATACTTTTGAGTTGTTATGCTGACTTTTTATCTTACCGGAAATTTCTGCTGAATTATCTTATTCATAGTTTTTCCATTCCTTGCCTTGATTTTGATAAGATTATCATATCATTTGCAAATAATGACAAACTTTCTCTTCCTTTCAGAAGTGGGCAATGTGGTTAACATTTTAAATTTCCAAACCACAACAGATTGACTGATGTGCAGTCTATCTGACACATTCTCTAATTCTTACACTGCTTATTCTTTTCTTATTCTATTGACTAGGACTTATAGAACAATGTGCAATAGTTGTGGTCTCCAAACTTTAACTTTAAAGTTTTATCATTAAATATATTTGCTAAAGGATCTTTAAAAAATCCTTCTCTCGTTAGGTTAAGGAATTTCCTTATTTTACTAATTTACTAAGCAGTTTTTTTTCATAGATGCCTTTTCTATAGCCATTGAAATCACCATTAAAACATGTATTAATGTGATAACATTAACAGTACCTAGATTTTTTTGCTACTCATCATGACTTTATTTCTGGAATATGTACTACTTTATCATTATTAACAAATTTTGCGTTCAATTTACTTATAATTTATTTAGAAAGTTGGGATCTATTTTATGTGTGTGTATATGTATGTATGTAATTAAAAGTGGTACCTAACTCTGTTCATTTAAACACTTCCATTTAATTTTACCACTTTTGTTTATTAAGTACCTGAGAAGTAAACTATCATTTCTTCATGGGGAACCTCTCTGAACTCCAGCCTAAATTAGAGCCCTTTGTTAGCCCTCTCACTGTACCCTGTATTATAACTACGTAGTTATCTATGAAGTGGATTATTGACCGAGTCACCCACTAGGCTTTAAGTTCCATAAGGTCCGGGGATTTTATCTGTTTAACTCACTGCTGTAATCCTGGGACCTAACTTGCAATTAGTACATAGTAGACACTTTAAAAATTATCTGTAGAATGAACACATGATTAAATAAATAGTAGTTTGAAAGCTGAAAAAAAAGAAAAAAGAAAGAAAGAAAAAGAAACAGAAGACAAATGTGCATAAATTATGCCTCTTGAAACTGTCGGTTTGAAATATGGATGCCTTTGAATTTTTTTGGTCGATATACGACCCCAGGATTTGTTTTCAGTGCAGGTGTGATTTACAGGCCTGCAATTATTTTGAATATCAACTGACCATTAACGCTGGGATTAAAGCTGCTGTCGTGTGAAACGCCCACAAGGTGGCAGCTGTTCTACTTTACCAAATCTGGTTACTAGGGCAACAGAGCCTCAATGGAAGTTGTGTTCTAGGTTGTAATTTAGAATGGCGTGTGCCAGGGAAAAGCCCCTTAAGTATATGTCTCACTACTTCTTGTTCGTTTATTTAATTTAATTTTTATTTTTATCACAGCAAGTTTGATTACAAAGTTTGGCTTGTTCTAGGTGTGCAAGATGTGGTTCTTTTACACATAAACATATGTCTATTCTTCCTGGAATCCTTTTCCCATGTACGTTATGACAGGATGTTGAGTAGTCTTCTCTTGGTATTCCGTAGGTCTTTGGTGATGATATATTTCACCTGTGTTTGTATATGTCTGTTAACCCCAATATCCTAATGTATCCAATCCTCACAAATTTCCATTGGTGAACCATAAGTTTGTTGAATGAATCAGTGGTTGCCCTTCTCTGTGGAAATATCTTCACTGGTATCCATTTATAGGTAATACCTAAAAGTGATATCATACGATATGTGTCTTTCTCTTTCTGACATACTACACGTTGTGTGATTGCCTCTAGACTCATCTACAGTGCTGCAAATGACATCGTGTCCTTTTTTTCCTTGTCCAATACTCCGTCTGTACATGTACCAGTTTTCTTTGTCCACTCATATGTTGATGGACTTTTTGGTTGCTTCCATGACTTGGCAATTGTAATGCTGCGGCAATGCACATTCGCCTCCCTGTGTCTTTCCAATTCTGTCTTCTTAGGTTATAGGCCCAGGAGTGGGCCTGCTGGATCATATGGTAGAAAAATATTTACGTAGTAAAAGCACCTCCATTCTGTTCTCGTTAGTGGCTCTTACCAGGTCACATCCCACTTAAAGTTGAGGGTATGCACTTCTGCACAACACCTTCAGCATTTATTGTTTGTAGTTTTTTTTTGCTGAAGTTTATTCTGACAAGTGTGAGCTGCTATATGTTTGTGGTTGGATTTGCATTCGTCTCATAATCCATTGAAATTGAGCTTTCTGGCATGTCCTTTTTTTATTCAAACTGTGAGTAGAGCTTACCTCTTCCAATTGTTTTCGTGAAGTATGTGTGACATTTAGAAATATTTTGGCCATTACCTCCCTAATGACATTCTGAGGGCAGGTTTCATTTACAGCCCTCCAGTACTGGTGCATATGAAGTGACCCTTAGCACAGTTTTTAAAGCTGCTGTTGCAGGTCACTGCCAGAGGGTGGCAGCATTTCTGCTTTTCACAAGCTTTTAACTAGGGAAACAGACTACCTTGCAGTGGTATTTCTCGGTTATAAATTAGAGTGGAATGTGCCTGGATAAACCCCCAAAGGTGATGTGTTTTTTTTTTTTACTTTTGTTTGTTTTCTAGATTGAGTTTATATTTTTTTATTGGAGTCATATTCCATTGTGTACATGGACCACTTCTTCTTTGTGCATTCCTCTGTTGATGGACATTTTCGTAGCTTCCAAGTTTTGGCTATGATAAATATTGCTGGAGGGCAGGATTGCCAGGCTGTTTTTTTCTTGTTTTGCAGTACGTAGGCCACTCACTGCCATGGCCACTCCGATTGCAGAGCACAGGCTCTGGACGCACAGGCCCAGCAGCCATAGCTCACGGGACCAGCCGCTCCACGGCATGTGTGATTTTCCCGAACCGGGGCATAAACCCGTGTCCCCTGCTTCGGCGGCGGACTCTCAACCACTGCGCCACCAGTGAAGTCCAGCCTGTGTCTTTTTGATTCTCATCCTCTCAGGCGATAGGGCCAGCAGTGGGCATGCTTGATTGAATGGTAGCTCAGTACTTACCTTTTCAATGCACCTCCTTTGTGTTTTCCTTACTGGCTCTTAGCATGTCCCACGTTGAACCAAGCCTAGGCATTTTTCCACAACCCCTTCAGCATTTATTGTTTGCAGAATTTTTGCTGATGGTCATTCTGACTGTTGTGAGCTGATAGGATTTTTGTAATTTGGATTTGCATGTCCTTAATTGTTTCTAAGGTTCATTTTTCCACACCTTTTAAAATTTCTGTTAATGAACAAATGAAAAAAACGTAGAATACAATTAACCTCTTGAAATTGTCTTCTTGAAAGGTTGCCCTCAAAATTGAATTTTTTGGTCAATATTCGCTCCCAGGATTGTTTTTGAGGGCAGGTGTCATTCACAGGCCTGTAATGAGTGTGAATATTTAGTGACCATTAGCACTGGGTTTAAAGCTGCTGTTGTGGTAAGCAGCCACTAGGCGGCAGCATTTCTCCATTCACAAATCTCGTTACTAGGGCAGCAGAGCCGTTCTGGAATCCCTGTTCCTAGGTTGTAAATTAAAATGGAATGTGCCAGGAGAAAACCCCATAAGTTTATGTTACATTATTTCTTGTTTGTTGTTTTAGATTTTTTAATAGGGGCAATGATTAGAATATTGTTTGTCCTAGGTGTACACAATCTGGTTCATTTGTGCCTAACATATACATATATATATATTCATGCACAGATCCCCTTCCCATGTCAATTATTGCAGAGTGTTCCATAGACCTCCCTTGCTATATGGTCGGTCTTTTTGTTATGTGTATTTAATAGGTATTTGTACATGTATGGTAACCCTAATCTTAATTTTTCCATTCCCCCCACCTTTCCTTTTAGATAAGCCTAGTTTGTTTTCTAAGTGTGTGAGTGTCTTTCTCTGTGCAAATATGTTCATTTGTGTCAGTTGTTAGATAATGCCTGTAAGTGATATCATAGGATATGTCTTTTGCTTTCCGACTTACCTCATGTTCTGTGATTATCTCTAGGCTCAACTATGGTGCCTGAAAGAGCAGTGTTTCATTGTTTTCCATGGCTAATATTCCATTGTGTACATGGACCACTTCTTCTTTTTCAACTGATATGGTGATGGACATTTTGGTTGCTTCCGTGTCTTGGCTATTGTGAAAATTCCTGCAGTGCAGCTGTTGAAGCCTGTGCCTTCTCGACTCTGGACTTGTCAGGTGAGAGTCTCAGCGGTGGGCCTGCTGAAAGGAATGGTGGCTCAATTTTTACTTTTAAACACAGCTCCTTTCTATTCTCATTATTGGCTGTCACCACTTTACATCTCACCAGCAGCTAGAGGGTACACAGTTCTCTAAAACACCTTCAGCATTTAATGTTTGTAGACTTGCAGCTGATGGTAGTTGACATGTGTGAGTTGGAATCATTTTGGAGGTTAGATTTGCATGAGTCTAATAATTACTGATGTTGAGCTTTTATCCATTTTCCTCTTTTTTGAAAATGAGTGAGTAAAACTTACCCCTCCATCCAATCTCCTTGAAAAATTTAACACTTTTGAATTTTTTTGGCCATTCCCTACCTCCGCACAACTTTTTAGGGCAGGTGTCCTTTACAGCCCTGAATCCTTGTGAATGTTAAGTGACCATTAGCTGTGGGTTCAAAGCCGCTCTTGTGGGAAACGGCCACAAGGCGGCAGCATTTCTACATTTCCAACTCTGGGATTTTGGACCACAGAGCTTTCGTGGCAATCGTGGTAGTAAGCTGCGAATTAGAGTGCAATGTGCCAGTGCAAACCCCCAAGAGCTTATATCTCCTAAATTGTTGTTTGCTTTTTAAATTTAATTATCAGAGGAAATTTGATCAAAATGTAGATTCTCCGAGGTGTACAGTTTCTGGTTCATCCTATCAATGTATCTGTCTATATTCCTCTTTGGATCCATTCCCGTGTATGTTATTATAGAGTGTTGAGTAGACCTCTCTTTGTATTCCTTAGGTATTTTGTGATTATATATTTCCTATGTATTAGTATATGTCTGTTAACCCCCATATCCTAATTCATACATTCCTTACACCTTTCCATTTGGTTAAACATAATTTGGTTTTCTGAATCTATGCGTGTCCTTCTCTTGGAAATTATTTCATGGGTATCAATTCTTAGGTAACACCTATAAGTGATGTCATAGGATGTCTGTCTTACGGTTTCTTTCTTACTTCCAGTGTGGTGATTATCGCTAGGTCCTTCTATGGTGGTGCCAACGGCACTGTTCCATGCTTTTTCATGGCTAAGATTCCATTGTGTACATGGACGACTTCTTCTTGGTGCCTTTTTCTGTTGATGCACATTTTGGTTTCTTCCAGGTTTGGCTATGGTACACCTTGCTGCAGTGCAGGATTGCCAGCCTGTGTGTTTTTGATTCTGGTCTACTCAGGTGATAGGCCCATGAGTGGGCCTACCAGATCACATGGTAGCTCCATTTTTACCCTTAAACGCACCTCCATTCTGTTCTCACGACTGGCTCTTACCAGGTTGCAACCCACCAGCAGCTAAAGGGTACGCAGTTCTCTAAAACCCCTTCAGCATTTATTTTTTGTAGACTTTTTTTGCTGATGATCATTCTGACGGCTGTCAGGTGAACGTTTGTGTACACTGGATTTGCATGGCTTTATTGATTCCTGATGTTCAGCCTTTTTCCATTCCCGTTGTTTTAAGAAAAAAGAAAGAGTGGGAGGGAGACGCAAAAGGGAGGGGATATGGAAACATGTATATGTATAACTGATTAAATTTGTTATAAAGCAAAAAATTAAAAAAAATAAAAATAAAAAATAAAAAAATAAAAAAAATTTAAAAAAAAGAAATAAGAGAGAAGGTCCTTCAGGGAGATAAAAAAAATTGCCTTAGCTATTCATGTATTTTGACTTACATGAACTTTGGATTCAGATTATCAAATTTGCTGAAGAATTCATTTTGTAATTTTATTGGAACTTATTAAATATGTAGCTTAACGTAAGGAGATATTTTTATTAAAATGTGCCCTTTCTTCCTTGAAAATAATCTTTATTTATTCAGATTTTCTTATTATGCCCTTCACAAAATTTCAGAATTTCTCTATAAAAATCTAACATTGAAAAAATTAATTTCTTGACATGTTATAATATTTGTGGGCTTCCCTGGTGGCGCCGTGGTTGAGAGTCCGCCTGCTGATGCAGGGGACGCGGGTTCATGCCCCGGTCCAGGAAGATCCCACATGCCGTGGAGCGTCTGGGCCCATGAGCCATGGCCACTGTGCCTGCGCAGCAGGAGCCTGTGCTCCGCGGCGGGAGAGGCCACAACAGTGAGAGGCCCGTGTACCGCAAAAAAAAAAAGTATTTATTATATTTGCTGCTCTTGAGAATGACTTGGTATAAAAAAAATTGGTAAAAGAAATACTTTTGAGTTGTTATGCTGACTTTTTATCTTACCGGAAATTTCTGCTGAATTATCTTATTCATAGTTTTTCCATTCCTTGCCTTGATTTTGATAAGATTATCATATCATTTGCAAATAATGACAAACTTTCTCTTCCTTTCAGAAGTGGGCAATGTGGTTAACATTTTAAATTTCCAAACCACAACAGATTGACTGATGTGCAGTCTATCTGACACATTCTCTAATTCTTACACTGCTTATTCTTTTCTTATTCTATTGACTAGGACTTATAGAACAATGTGCAATAGTTGTGGTCTCCAAACTTTAACTTTAAAGTTTTATCATTAAATATATTTGCTAAAGGATCTTTAAAAAATCCTTCTCTCGTTAGGTTAAGGAATTTCCTTATTTTACTAATTTACTAAGCAGTTTTTTTTCATAGATGCCTTTTCTATAGCCATTGAAATCACCATTAAAACATGTATTAATGTGATAACATTAACAGTACCTAGATTTTTTTGCTACTCATCATGACTTTATTTCTGGAATATGTACTACTTTATCATTATTAACAAATTTTGCGTTCAATTTACTTATAATTTATTTAGAAAGTTGGGATCTATTTTATGTGTGTGTATATGTATGTATGTAATTAAAAGTGGTACCTAACTCTGTTCATTTAAACACTTCCATTTAATTTTACCACTTTTGTTTATTAAGTACCTGAGAAGTAAACTATCATTTCTTCATGGGGAACCTCTCTGAACTCCAGCCTAAATTAGAGCCCTTTGTTAGCCCTCTCACTGTACCCTGTATTATAACTACGTAGTTATCTATGAAGTGGATTATTGACCGAGTCACCCACTAGGCTTTAAGTTCCATAAGGTCCGGGGATTTTATCTGTTTAACTCACTGCTGTAATCCTGGGACCTAACTTGCAATTAGTACATAGTAGACACTTTAAAAATTATCTGTAGAATGAACACATGATTAAATAAATAGTAGTTTGAAAGCTGAAAAAAAAGAAAAAAGAAAGAAAGAAAAAGAAACAGAAGACAAATGTGCATAAATTATGCCTCTTGAAACTGTCGGTTTGAAATATGGATGCCTTTGAATTTTTTTGGTCGATATACGACCCCAGGATTTGTTTTCAGTGCAGGTGTGATTTACAGGCCTGCAATTATTTTGAATATCAACTGACCATTAACGCTGGGATTAAAGCTGCTGTCGTGTGAAACGCCCACAAGGTGGCAGCTGTTCTACTTTACCAAATCTGGTTACTAGGGCAACAGAGCCTCAATGGAAGTTGTGTTCTAGGTTGTAATTTAGAATGGCGTGTGCCAGGGAAAAGCCCCTTAAGTATATGTCTCACTACTTCTTGTTCGTTTATTTAATTTAATTTTTATTTTTATCACAGCAAGTTTGATTACAAAGTTTGGCTTGTTCTAGGTGTGCAAGATGTGGTTCTTTTACACATAAACATATGTCTATTCTTCCTGGAATCCTTTTCCCATGTACGTTATGACAGGATGTTGAGTAGTCTTCTCTTGGTATTCCGTAGGTCTTTGGTGATGATATATTTCACCTGTGTTTGTATATGTCTGTTAACCCCAATATCCTAATGTATCCAATCCTCACAAATTTCCATTGGTGAACCATAAGTTTGTTGAATGAATCAGTGGTTGCCCTTCTCTGTGGAAATATCTTCACTGGTATCCATTTATAGGTAATACCTAAAAGTGATATCATACGATATGTGTCTTTCTCTTTCTGACATACTACACGTTGTGTGATTGCCTCTAGACTCATCTACAGTGCTGCAAATGACATCGTGTCCTTTTTTTCCTTGTCCAATACTCCGTCTGTACATGTACCAGTTTTCTTTGTCCACTCATATGTTGATGGACTTTTTGGTTGCTTCCATGACTTGGCAATTGTAATGCTGCGGCAATGCACATTCGCCTCCCTGTGTCTTTCCAATTCTGTCTTCTTAGGTTATAGGCCCAGGAGTGGGCCTGCTGGATCATATGGTAGAAAAATATTTACGTAGTAAAAGCACCTCCATTCTGTTCTCGTTAGTGGCTCTTACCAGGTCACATCCCACTTAAAGTTGAGGGTATGCACTTCTGCACAACACCTTCAGCATTTATTGTTTGTAGTTTTTTTTTGCTGAAGTTTATTCTGACAAGTGTGAGCTGCTATATGTTTGTGGTTGGATTTGCATTCGTCTCATAATCCATTGAAATTGAGCTTTCTGGCATGTCCTTTTTTTATTCAAACTGTGAGTAGAGCTTACCTCTTCCAATTGTTTTCGTGAAGTATGTGTGACATTTAGAAATATTTTGGCCATTACCTCCCTAATGACATTCTGAGGGCAGGTTTCATTTACAGCCCTCCAGTACTGGTGCATATGAAGTGACCCTTAGCACAGTTTTTAAAGCTGCTGTTGCAGGTCACTGCCAGAGGGTGGCAGCATTTCTGCTTTTCACAAGCTTTTAACTAGGGAAACAGACTACCTTGCAGTGGTATTTCTCGGTTATAAATTAGAGTGGAATGTGCCTGGATAAACCCCCAAAGGTGATGTGTTTTTTTTTTTTTACTTTTGTTTGTTTTCTAGATTAAGTTTATATTTTTTTATTGGAGTCATATTCCATTGTGTACATGGACCACTTCTTCTTTGTGCATTCCTCTGTTGATGGACATTTTCGTAGCTTCCAAGTTTTGGCTATGATAAATATTGCTGGAGGGCAGGATTGCCAGGCTGTTTTTTTCTTGTTTTGCAGTACGTAGGCCACTCACTGCCATGGCCACTCCGATTGCAGAGCACAGGCTCTGGACGCACAGGCCCAGCAGCCATAGCTCACGGGACCAGCCGCTCCACGGCATGTGTGATTTTCCCGAACCGGGGCATAAACCCGTGTCCCCTGCTTCGGCGGCGGACTCTCAACCACTGCGCCACCAGTGAAGTCCAGCCTGTGTCTTTTTGATTCTCATCCTCTCAGGCGATAGGGCCAGCAGTGGGCATGCTTGATTGAATGGTAGCTCAGTACTTACCTTTTCAATGCACCTCCTTTGTGTTTTCCTTACTGGCTCTTAGCATGTCCCACGTTGAACCAAGCCTAGGCATTTTTCCACAACCCCTTCAGCATTTATTGTTTGCAGAATTTTTGCTGATGGTCATTCTGACTGTTGTGAGCTGATAGGATTTTTGTAATTTGGATTTGCATGTCCTTAATTGTTTCTAAGGTTCATTTTTCCACACCTTTTAAAATTTCTGTTAATGAACAAATGAAAAAAACGTAGAATACAATTAACCTCTTGAAATTGTCTTCTTGAAAGGTTGCCCTCAAAATTGAATTTTTTGGTCAATATTCGCTCCCAGGATTGTTTTTGAGGGCAGGTGTCATTCACAGGCCTGTAATGAGTGTGAATATTTAGTGACCATTAGCACTGGGTTTAAAGCTGCTGTTGTGGTAAGCAGCCACTAGGCGGCAGCATTTCTCCATTCACAAATCTCGTTACTAGGGCAGCAGAGCCGTTCTGGAATCCCTGTTCCTAGGTTGTAAATTAAAATGGAATGTGCCAGGAGAAAACCCCATAAGTTTATGTTACATTATTTCTTGTTTGTTGTTTTAGATTTTTTAATAGGGGCAATGATTAGAATATTGTTTGTCCTAGGTGTACACAATCTGGTTCATTTGTGCCTAACATATACATATATATATATTCATGCACAGATCCCCTTCCCATGTCAATTATTGCAGAGTGTTCCATAGACCTCCCTTGCTATATGGTCGGTCTTTTTGTTATGTGTATTTAATAGGTATTTGTACATGTATGGTAACCCTAATCTTAATTTTTCCATTCCCCCCACCTTTCCTTTTAGATAAGCCTAGTTTGTTTTCTAAGTGTGTGAGTGTCTTTCTCTGTGCAAATATGTTCATTTGTGTCAGTTGTTAGATAATGCCTGTAAGTGATATCATAGGATATGTCTTTTGCTTTCCGACTTACCTCATGTTCTGTGATTATCTCTAGGCTCAACTATGGTGCCTGAAAGAGCAGTGTTTCATTGTTTTCCATGGCTAATATTCCATTGTGTACATGGACCACTTCTTCTTTTTCAACTGATATGGTGATGGACATTTTGGTTGCTTCCGTGTCTTGGCTATTGTGAAAATTCCTGCAGTGCAGCTGTTGAAGCCTGTGCCTTCTCGACTCTGGACTTGTCAGGTGAGAGTCTCAGCGGTGGGCCTGCTGAACGGAATGGTGGCTCAATTTTTACTTTTAAACGCAGCTCCTTTCTATTCTTATTATTGGCTGTCACCACTTTACATCTCACCAGCAGCTAGAGGGTACACAGTTCCCTAAAACACCTTCAGCATTTAATGTTTGTAGACTTGCAGCTGATGGTAGTTGACATGTGTGAGTTGGAATCATTTTGGAGGTTAGATTTGCATGAGTCTAATAATTACTGATGTTGAGCTTTTATCCATTTTCCTCTTTTTTGAAAATGAGTGAGTAAAACTTACCCCTCCATCCAATCTCCTTGAAAAATTTAACACTTTTGAATTTTTTTGGCCATTCCCTACCTCCGCACAATTTTTTAGGGCAGGTGTCCTTTACAGCCCTGAATCCTTGTGAATGTTAAGTGACCATTAGCTGTGGGTTCAAAGCCGCTCTTGTGGGAAACGGCCACAAGGCGGCAGCATTTCTACATTTCCAACTCTGGGATTTGGGGCCACAGAGCTTTCGTGGCAATCGTGGTAGTAAGCTGCGAATTAGAGTGCAATGTGCCAGTGCAAACCCCCAAGAGCTTATATCTCCTAAATTGTTGTTTGCTTTTTAAATTTAATTATCAGAGGAAATTTGATCAAAATGTAGATTCTCCGAGGTGTACAGTTTCTGGTTCATCCTATCAATGTATCTGTCTATATTCCTCTTTGGATCCATTCCCGTGTATGTTATTATAGAGTGTTGAGTAGACCTCTCTTTGTATTCCTTAGGTATTTTGTGATTATATATTTCCTATGTATTAGTATATGTCTGTTAACCCCCATATCCTAATTCATACATTCCTTACACCTTTCCATTTGGTTAAACATAATTTGGTTTTCTGAATCTATGTGTGTCCTTCTCTTGGAAATTATTTCATGGGTATCAATTCTTAGGTAACACCTATAAGTGATGTCATAGGATGTCTGTCTTACGGTTTCTTTCTTACTTCCAGTGTGGTGATTATCGCTAGGTCCTTCTATGGTGGTGCCAACGGCACTGTTCCATGCTTTTTCATGGCTAAGATTCCATTGTGTACATGGACGACTTCTTCTTGGTGCCTTTTTCTGTTGATGCACATTTTGGTTTCTTCCAGGTTTGGCTATGGTACACCTTGCTGCAGTGCAGGATTGCCAGCCTGTGTGTTTTTGATTCTGGTCTACTCAGGTGATAGGCCCATGAGTGGGCCTACCAGATCACATGGTAGCTCCATTTTTACCCTTAAACGCACCTCCATTCTGTTCTCACGACTGGCTCTTACCAGGTTGCAACCCACCAGCAGCTAAAGGGTACGCAGTTCTCTAAAACCCCTTCAGCATTTATTTTTTGTAGACTTTTTTTGCTGATGATCATTCTGACGGCTGTCAGGTGAACGTTTGTGTACACTGGATTTGCATGGCTTTATTGATTCCTGATGTTCAGCCTTTTTCCATTCCCGTTGTTTTAAGAAAAAAGAAAGAGTGGGAGGGAGACGCAAAAGGGAGGGGATATGGAAACATGTATATGTATAACTGATTAAATTTGTTATAAAGCAAAAAATTAAAAAAAATAAAAATAAAAAATAAAAAAATAAAAAAAATTAAAAAAAAAGAAATAAGAGAGAAGGTCCTTCAGGGAGATAAAAAAAAATTGCCTTAGCTATTCATGTATTTTGACTTACATGAACTTTGGATTCAGATTATCAAATTTGCTGAAGAATTCATTTTGTAATTTTATTGGAACTTATTAAATATGTAGCTTAACGTAAGGAGATATTTTTATCAAAATGTGCCCTTTCTTCCTTGAAAATAATCTTTATTTATTCAGATTTTCTTATTATGCCCTTCACAAAATTTCAGAATTTCTCTATAAAAATCTAACATTGAAAAAATTAATTTCTTGACATGTTATAATATTTGTGGGCTTCCCTGGTGGCGCCGTGGTTGAGAGTCCGCCTGCTGATGCAGGGGACGCGGGTTCATGCCCCGGTCCAGGAAGATCCCACATGCCGTGGAGCGTCTGGGCCCATGAGCCATGGCCACTGTGCCTGCGCAGCAGGAGCCTGTGCTCCGCGGCGGGAGAGGCCACAACAGTGAGAGGCCCGTGTACCGCACAAAAAAAAAGTATTTATTATATTTGCTGCTCTTGAGAATGACTTGGTATAAAAAAAATTGGTAAAAGAAATACTTTTGAGTTGTTATGCTGACTTTTTATCTTACCGGAAATTTCTGCTGAATTATCTTATTCATAGTTTTTCCATTCCTTGCCTTGATTTTGATAAGATTATCATATCATTTGCAAATAATGACAAACTTTCTCTTCCTTTCAGAAGTGGGCAATGTGGTTAACATTTTAAATTTCCAAACCACAACAGATTGACTGATGTGCAGTCTATCTGACACATTCTCTAATTCTTACACTGCTTATTCTTTTCTTATTCTATTGACTAGGACTTATAGAACAATGTGCAATAGTTGTGGTCTCCAAACTTTAACTTTAAAGTTTTATCATTAAATATATTTGCTAAAGGATCTTTAAAAAATCCTTCTCTCGTTAGGTTAAGGAATTTCCTTATTTTACTAATTTACTAAGCAGTTTTTTTTCATAGATGCCTTTTCTATAGCCATTGAAATCACCATTAAAACATGTATTAATGTGATAACATTAACAGTACCTAGATTTTTTTGCTACTCATCATGACTTTATTTCTGGAATATGTACTACTTTATCATTATTAACAAATTTTGCGTTCAATTTACTTATAATTTATTTAGAAAGTTGGGATCTATTTTATGTGTGTGTATATGTATGTATGTAATTAAAAGTGGTACCTAACTCTGTTCATTTAAACACTTCCATTTAATTTTACCACTTTTGTTTATTAAGTACCTGAGAAGTAAACTATCATTTCTTCATGGGGAACCTCTCTGAACTCCAGCCTAAATTAGAGCCCTTTGTTAGCCCTCTCACTGTACCCTGTATTATAACTACGTAGTTATCTATGAAGTGGATTATTGACCGAGTCACCCACTAGGCTTTAAGTTCCATAAGGTCCGGGGATTTTATCTGTTTAACTCACTGCTGTAATCCTGGGACCTAACTTGCAATTAGTACATAGTAGACACTTTAAAAATTATCTGTAGAATGAACACATGATTAAATAAATAGTAGTTTGAAAGCTGAAAAAAAAGAAAAAAGAAAGAAAGAAAAAGAAACAGAAGACAAATGTGCATAAATTATGCCTCTTGAAACTGTCGGTTTGAAATATGGATGCCTTTGAATTTTTTTGGTCGATATACGACCCCAGGATTTGTTTTCAGTGCAGGTGTGATTTACAGGCCTGCAATTATTTTGAATATCAACTGACCATTAACGCTGGGATTAAAGCTGCTGTCGTGTGAAACGCCCACAAGGTGGCAGCTGTTCTACTTTACCAAATCTGGTTACTAGGGCAACAGAGCCTCAATGGAAGTTGTGTTCTAGGTTGTAATTTAGAATGGCGTGTGCCAGGGAAAAGCCCCTTAAGTATATGTCTCACTACTTCTTGTTCGTTTATTTAATTTAATTTTTATTTTTATCACAGCAAGTTTGATTACAAAGTTTGGCTTGTTCTAGGTGTGCAAGATGTGGTTCTTTTACACATAAACATATGTCTATTCTTCCTGGAATCCTTTTCCCATGTACGTTATGACAGGATGTTGAGTAGTCTTCTCTTGGTATTCCGTAGGTCTTTGGTGATGATATATTTCACCTGTGTTTGTATATGTCTGTTAACCCCAATATCCTAATGTATCCAATCCTCACAAATTTCCATTGGTGAACCATAAGTTTGTTGAATGAATCAGTGGTTGCCCTTCTCTGTGGAAATATCTTCACTGGTATCCATTTATAGGTAATACCTAAAAGTGATATCATACGATATGTGTCTTTCTCTTTCTGACATACTACACGTTGTGTGATTGCCTCTAGACTCATCTACAGTGCTGCAAATGACATCGTGTCCTTTTTTTCCTTGTCCAATACTCCGTCTGTACATGTACCAGTTTTCTTTGTCCACTCATATGTTGATGGACTTTTTGGTTGCTTCCATGACTTGGCAATTGTAATGCTGCGGCAATGCACATTCGCCTCCCTGTGTCTTTCCAATTCTGTCTTCTTAGGTTATAGGCCCAGGAGTGGGCCTGCTGGATCATATGGTAGAAAAATATTTACGTAGTAAAAGCACCTCCATTCTGTTCTCGTTAGTGGCTCTTACCAGGTCACATCCCACTTAAAGTTGAGGGTATGCACTTCTGCACAACACCTTCAGCATTTATTGTTTGTAGTTTTTTTTTTTGCTGAAGTTTATTCTGACAAGTGTGAGCTGCTATATGTTTGTGGTTGGATTTGCATTCGTCTCATAATCCATTGAAATTGAGCTTTCTGGCATGTCCTTTTTTTATTCAAACTGTGAGTAGAGCTTACCTCTTCCAATTGTTTTCGTGAAGTATGTGTGACATTTAGAAATATTTTGGCCATTACCTCCCTAATGACATTCTGAGGGCAGGTTTCATTTACAGCCCTCCAGTACTGGTGCATATGAAGTGACCCTTAGCACAGTTTTTAAAGCTGCTGTTGCAGGTCACTGCCAGAGGGTGGCAGCATTTCTGCTTTTCACAAGCTTTTAACTAGGGAAACAGACTACCTTGCAGTGGTATTTCTCGGTTATAAATTAGAGTGGAATGTGCCTGGATAAACCCCCAAAGGTGATGTGTTTTTTTTTTTTACTTTTGTTTGTTTTCTAGATTGAGTTTATATTTTTTTATTGGAGTCATATTCCATTGTGTACATGGACCACTTCTTCTTTGTGCATTCCTCTGTTGATGGACATTTTCGTAGCTTCCAAGTTTTGGCTATGATAAATATTGCTGGAGGGCAGGATTGCCAGGCTGTTTTTTTCTTGTTTTGCAGTACGTAGGCCACTCACTGCCATGGCCACTCCGATTGCAGAGCACAGGCTCTGGACGCACAGGCCCAGCAGCCATAGCTCACGGGACCAGCCGCTCCACGGCATGTGTGATTTTCCCGAACCGGGGCATAAACCCGTGTCCCCTGCTTCGGCGGCGGACTCTCAACCACTGCGCCACCAGTGAAGTCCAGCCTGTGTCTTTTTGATTCTCATCCTCTCAGGCGATAGGGCCAGCAGTGGGCATGCTTGATTGAATGGTAGCTCAGTACTTACCTTTTCAATGCACCTCCTTTGTGTTTTCCTTACTGGCTCCGAGCATGTCCCACGTTGAACCAAGCCTAGGCATTTTTCCACAACCCCTTCAGCATTTACTGTTTGCAGAATTTTTGCTGATGGTCATTCTGACTGTTGTGAGCTGATAGGATTTTTGTAATTTGGATTTGCATGTCCTTAATTCTTTCTAAGGTTCATTTTTCCACACCTTTTAAAATTTCTGTTAATGAACAAATGAAAAAAACGTAGAATACAATTAACCTCTTGAAATTGTCTTCTTGAAAGGTTGCCCTCAAAATTGAATGTTTTGGTCAATATTCGCTCCCAGGATTGTTTTTGAGGGCAGGTGTCATTCACAGGCCTGTAATGAGTGTGAATATATAGTGACCATTAGCACTGGGTTTAAAGCTGCTGTTGTGGTAAGCAGCCACTAGGCGGCAGCATTTCTCCATTCACAAATCTCGTTACTAGGGCAGCAGAGCCGTTCTGGAATCCCTGTTCCTAGGTTGTAAATTAAAATGGAATGTGCCAGGAGAAAACCCCATAAGTTTATGTTACATTATTTCTTGTTTGTTGTTTTAGATTTTTTAATAGGGGCAATGATTAGAATATTGTTTGTCCTAGGTGTACACAATCTGGTTCATTTGTGCCTAACATATATATATATATATTCATGCACAGGTCCACTTCCCATGTCAATTATTGCAGAGTGTTCCATAGACCTCCCTTGCTATATGGTCGGTCTTTTTGTTATGTGTATTTAATAGGTATTTGTACACGTATGGTAACCCTAATCTTAATTTTTCCATTCCCCCCACCTTTCCTTTTAGATAAGCCTAGTTTGTTTTCTAAGTGTGTGAGTGTCTTTCTCTGTGCAAATATGTTCATTTGTGTCAGTTGTTAGATAATGCCTGTAAGTGATATCATAGGATATGTCTTTTGCTTTCCGACTTACCTCATGTTCTGTGATTATCTCTAGGCTCAACTATGGTGCCTGAAAGAGCAGTGTTTCATTGTTTTCCATGGCTAATATTCCATTGTGTACATGGACCACTTCTTCTTTTTCAACTGATATGGTGATGGACATTTTGGTTGCTTCCGTGTCTTGGCTATTGTGAAAATTCCTGCAGTGCAGCTGTTGAAGCCTGTGCCTTCTCGACTCTGGACTTGTCAGGTGAGAGTCTCAGCGGTGGGCCTGCTGAACGGAATGGTGGCTCAATTTTTACTTTTAAACGCAGCTCCTTTCTATTCTTATTATTGGCTGTCACCACTTTACATCTCACCAGCAGCTAGAGGGTACACAGTTCTCTAAAACACCTTCAGCATTTAATGTTTGTAGACTTGCAGCTGATGGTAGTTGACATGTGTGAGTTGGAATCATTTTGGAGGTTAGATTTGCATGAGTCTAATAATTACTGATGTTGAGCTTTTATCCATTTTCCTCTTTTTTGAAAATGAGTGAGTAAAACTTACCCCTCCATCCAATCTCCTTGAAAAATTTAACACTTTTGAATTTTTTTGGCCATTCCCTACCTCCGCACAATTTTTTAGGGCAGGTGTCCTTTACAGCCCTGAATCCTTGTGAATGTTAAGTGACCATTAGCTGTGGGTTCAAAGCCGCTCTTGTGGGAAACGGCCACAAGGCAGCAGCATTTCTACATTTCCAACTCTGGGATTTTGGGCCACAGAGCTTTCGTGGCAATCGTGGTAGTAAGCTGCGAATTAGAGTGCAATGTGCCAGTGCAAACCCCCAAGAGCTTATATCTCCTAAATTGTTGTTTGCTTTTTAAATTTAATTATCAGAGGAAATTTGATCAAAATGTAGATTCTCCGAGGTGTACAGTTTCTGGTTCATCCTATCAATGTATCTGTCTATATTCCTCTTTGGATCCATTCCCGTGTATGTTATTATAGAGTGTTGAGTAGACCTCTCTTTGTATTCCTTAGGTATTTTGTGATTATATATTTCCTATGTATTAGTATATGTCTGTTAACCCCCATATCCTAATTCATACATTCCTTACACCTTTCCATTTGGTTAAACATAATTTGGTTTTCTGAATCTATGCGTGTCCTTCTCTTGGAAATTATTTCATGGGTATCAATTCTTAGGTAACACCTATAAGTGATGTCATAGGATGTCTGTCTTACGGTTTCTTTCTTACTTCCAGTGTGGTGATTATCGCTAGGTCCTTCTATGGTGGTGCCAACGGCACTGTTCCATGCTTTTTCATGGCTAAGATTCCATTGTGTACATGGACGACTTCTTCTTGGTGCATTTTTCTGTTGATGCACATTTTGGTTTCTTCCAGGTTTGGCTATGGTACACCTTGCTGCAGTGCAGGATTGCCAGCCTGTGTGTTTTTGATTCTGGTCTACTCAGGTGATAGGCCCATGAGTGGGCCTACCAGATCACATGGTAGCTCCATTTTTACCCTTAAACGCACCTCCATTCTGTTCTCACGACTGGCTCTTACCAGGTTGCAACCCACCAGCAGCTAAAGGGTACGCAGTTCTCTAAAACCCCTTCAGCATTTATTTTTTGTAGACTTTTTTGCTGATGATCATTCTGACGGCTGTCAGGTGAACGTTTGTGTACACTGGATTTGCATGGCTTTATTGATTCCTGATGTTCAGCCTTTTTCCATTCCCGTTGTTTTAAGAAAAAAGAAAGAGTGGGAGGGAGACGCAAAAGGGAGGGTATATGGAAACATGTATATGTATAACTGATTAAATTTGTTATAAAGCAAAAAATTAAAAAAAAATAAAAATAAAAAATAAAAAAATAAAAAAAAAATAAAAAAAAAGAAATAAGAGAGAAGGTCCTTCAGTGAGATAAAAAAAAATTGCCTTAGCTATTCATGTATTTTGACTTACATGAACTTTGGATTCAGATTATCAAATTTGCTGAAGAATTCATTTTGTAATTTTATTGGAACTTATTAAATATGTAGCTTAACGTAAGGAGATATTTTTATTAAAATGTGCCCTTTCTTCCTTGAAAATAATCTTTATTTATTCAGATTTTCTTATTATGCCCTTCACAAAATTTCAGAATTTCTCTATAAAAATCTAACATTGAAAAAATTAATTTCTTGACATGTTATAATATTTGTGGGCTTCCCTGGTGGCGCCGTGGTTGAGAGTCCGCCTGCTGATGCAGGGGACGCGGGTTCATGCCCCGGTCCAGGAAGATCCCACATGCCGTGGAGTGTCTGGGCCCATGAGCCATGGCCACTGTGCCTGCGCATCAGGAGCCTGTGCTCCGCGGAGGGAGAGGCCACAACAGTGAGAGGCCCGTGTACCGCAAAAAAAAAAAAAGTATTTATTATATTTGCTGCTCTTGAGATTGACTTGGTATAAAAAAAATTGGTAAAAGAAATACTTTTGAGTTGTTATGCTGACTTTTTATCTTACCGGAAATTTCTGCTGAATTATCTTATTCATAGTTTTTCCATTCCTTGCCTTGATTTTGATAAGATTATCATATCATTTGCAAATAATGACAAACTTTCTCTTCCTTTCAGAAGTGGGCAATGTGGTTAACATTTTAAATTTCCAAACCACAACAGATTGACTGATGTGCAGTCTATCTGACACATTCTCTAATTCTTACACTGCTTATTCTTTTCTTATTCTATTGACTAGGACTTATAGAACAATGTGCAATAGTTGTGGTCTCCAAACTTTAACTTTAAAGTTTTATCATTAAATATATTTGCTAAAGGATCTTTAAAAAATCCTTCTCTCGTTAGGTTAAGGAATTTCCTTATTTTACTAATTTACTAAGCAGTTTTTTTTCATAGATGCCTTTTCTATAGCCATTGAAATCACCATTAAAACATGTATTAATGTGATAACATTAACAGTACCTAGATTTTTTTGCTACTCATCATGACTTTATTTCTGGAATATGTACTACTTTATCATTATTAACAAATTTTGCGTTCAATTTACTTATAATTTATTTAGAAAGTTGGGATCTATTTTATGTGTGTGTATATGTATGTATGTAATTAAAAGTGGTACCTAACTCTGTTCATTTAAACACTTCCATTTAATTTTACCACTTTTGTTTATTAAGTACCTGAGAAGTAAACTATCATTTCTTCATGGGGAACCTCTCTGAACTCCAGCCTAAATTAGAGCCCTTTGTTAGCCCTCTCACTGTACCCTGTATTATAACTACGTAGTTATCTATGAAGTGGATTATTGACCGAGTCACCCACTAGGCTTTAAGTTCCATAAGGTCCGGGGATTTTATCTGTTTAACTCACTGCTGTAATCCTGGGACCTAACTTGCAATTAGTACATAGTAGACACTTTAAAAAATATCTGTAGAATGAACACATGATTAAATAAATAGTAGTTTGAAAGCTGAAAAAAAAGAAAAAAGAAAGAAAGAAAAAGAAACAGAAGACAAATGTGCATAAATTATGCCTCTTGAAACTGTCGGTTTGAAATATGGATGCCTTTGAATTTTTTTGGTCGATATACGACCCCAGGATTTGTTTTCAGTGCAGGTGTGATTTACAGGCCTGCAATTATTTTGAATATCAACTGACCATTAACGCTGGGATTAAAGCTGCTGTCGTGTGAAACGCCCACAAGGTGGCAGCTGTTCTACTTTACCAAATCTGGTTACTAGGGCAACAGAGCCTCAATGGAAGTTGTGTTCTAGGTTGTAATTTAGAATGGCGTGTGCCAGGGAAAAGCCCCTTAAGTATATGTCTCACTACTTCTTGTTCGTTTATTTAATTTAATTTTTATTTTTATCACAGCAAGTTTGATTACAAAGTTTGGCTTGTTCTAGGTGTGCAAGATGTGGTTCTTTGACACATAAACATATGTCTATTCTTCCTGGAATCCTTTTCCCATGTACGTTATGACAGGATGTTGAGTAGTCTTCTCTTGGTATTCCGTAGGTCTTTGGTGATGATATATTTCACCTGTGTTTGTATATGTCTGTTAACCCCAATATCCTAATGTATCCAATCCTCACAAATTTCCATTGGTGAACCATAAGTTTGTTGAATGAATCAGTGGTTGCCCTTCTCTGTGGAAATATCTTCACTGGTATCCATTTATAGGTAATACCTAAAAGTGATATCATACGATATGTGTCTTTCTCTTTCTGACATACTACACGTTGTGTGATTGCCTCTAGACTCATCTACAGTGCTGCAAATGACATCGTGTCCTTTTTTTCCTTGGCCAATACTCCGTCTGTACATGTACCAGTTTTCTTTGTCCACTCATATGTTGATGGACTTTTTGCTTGCTTCCATGACTTGGCAATTGTAATGCTGCGGCAATGCACATTCGCCTCCCTGTGTCTTTCCAATTCTGTCTTCTTAGGTTATAGGCCCAGGAGTGGGCCTGCTGGATCATATGGTAGAAAAATATTTACGTAGTAAAAGCACCTCCATTCTGTTCTCGTTAGTGGCTCTTACCAGGTCACATCCCACTTAAAGTTGAGGGTATGCACTTCTGCACAACACCTTCAGCATTTATTGTTTGTAGATTTTTTTTGCTGAAGTTTATTCTGACAAGTGTGAGCCGCTATATGTTTGTGGTGGGATTTGCATGCGTCTCATAATCCATTGAAATTGAGCTTTCTGGCATGTCCTTTTTTTCTTCAAACTGTGAGTAGAGCTTACCTCTTCCAATTGTTTTCGTGAAGTATGTGTGACATTTAGAAATATTTTGGCCATTACCTCCCTAATGACATTCTGAGGGCAGGTTTCATTTACAGCCCTCCAGTACTGGTGCATATGAAGTGACCCTTAGCACAGTTTTTAAAGCTGCTGTTGCAGGTCACGGCCAGAGGGTGGCAGCATTTCTGCTTTTCACAAGCTTTTAACTAGGGAAACAGACTACCTTGCAGTGGTATTTCTCGGTTATAAATTAGAGTGGAATGTGCCTGGATAAACCCCCAAAAGCTGATGTGTTTTTTTTTTTTACTTTTGTTTGTTTTCTAGATTGAGTTTATTTTTTTTATTGGAGTCATATTCCATTGTGTACATGGACCACTTCTTCTTTGTGCATTCCTCTGTTGATGGACATTTTCGTAGCTTCCAAGTTTTGGCTATGATAAATATTGCTGGAGGGCAGGATTGCCAGACTGTTTTTTTCTTGTTTTGCAGTACGTAGGCCACTCACTGCCATGGCCACTCCGATTGCAGAGCACAGGCTCTGGACGCACAGGCCCAGCAGCCATAGCTCACGGGACCAGCCGCTCCACGGCATGTGTGATTTTCCCGAACCGGGGCATAAACCCGTGTCCCCTGCTTCGGCGGCGGACTCTCAACCACTGCGCCACCAGTGAAGTCCAGCCTCTGTCTTTTTGATTCTCATCCTCTCAGGCGATAGGGCCAGCAGTGGGCATGCTTGATTGAATGGTAGCTCAGTACTTACCTTTTCAATGCACCTCCTTTGTGTTTTCCTTACTGGCTCTTAGCATGTCCCACGTTGAACCAAGCCTAGGCATTTTTCCACAACCCCTTCAGCATTTATTGTTTGCAGAATTTTTGCTGATGGTCATTCTGACTGTTGTGAGCTGATAGGATTTTTGTAATTTGGATTTGCTTGTCCTTAATTCTTCCTAAGGTTCATTTTTCCACACCTTTTAAAATTTCTGTTAACGAACAAATGAAAAAAACGTAGAATACAATTAACCTCTTGAAATTGTCTTCTTGAAAGGTTGCCCTCAAAATTGAATTTTTTGGTCAATATTCGCTCCCAGGATTGTTTTTGAGGGCAGGTGTCATTCACAGGCCTGTAATGAGTGTGAATATTTAGTGACCATTAGCACTGGGTTTAAAGCTGCTGTTGTGGTAAACAGCCACTAGGCGGCAGCATTTCTCCATTCACAAATCTCGTTACTAGGCCAGCAGAGCCGTTCTGGAATCCCTGTTCCTAGGTTGTAAATTAAAATGGAATGTGTCAGGAGAAAACCCCATAAGTTTATGTTACATTATTTCTTGTTTGTTGTTTTAGTTTTTTTAATAGGGGCAATGATTAGAATATTGTTTGTCCTAGGTGTACACAATCCGGTTCATTTGTGCCTAACATATATATATATATATATATATATATATATATATATATATATATATATATATATATATATATATATATATATTTATATTCATGCACAGATCCCCTTCCCATGTAAATTATTGCAGAGTGTTCCATAGACCTCCCTTGCTATATGGTCGGTCTTTTTGTTATGTGTATTTAATAGGTATTTGTACACGTATGGTAACCCTAGTCTTAATTTTTCCATTCCCCCCACCTTTCCTTTTAGATAAGCCTAGTTTGTTTTCTAAGTGTGTGAGTGTCTTTCTCTGTGCAAATATGTTCATTTGTGTCAGTTGTTAGATAATGCCTGTAAGTGATATCATAGGATATGTCTTTTGCTTTCCGACTTACCTCATGTTCTGTGATTATCTCTAGGCTCAACTATGGTGCCTGAAAGAGCAGTGTTTCATTGTTTTCCATGGCTAATATTCCATTGTGTACATGGACCACTTCTTCTTTTTCAACTGATATGGTGATGGACATTTTGGTTGCTTCCGTGTCTTGGCTATTGTGAAAATTCCTGCAGTGCAGCTGTTGAAGCCTGTGCCTTCTCGACTCTGGACTTGTCAGGTGAGAGTCTCAGCGGTGGGCCTGCTGAACGGAATGGTGGCTCAATTTTTACTTTTAAACGCAGCTCCTTTCTATTCTCATTATTGGCTGTCACCACTTTACATCTCACCAGCAGCTAGAGGGTACACAGTTCTCTAAAACACCTTCAGCATTTAATGTTTGTAGACTTGCAGCTGATGGTAGTTGACATGTGTGAGTTGGAATCATTTTGGAGGTTAGATTTGCATGAGTCTAATAATTACTGATGTTGAGCTTTTATCCATTTTCCTCTTTTTTGAAAATGAGTGAGTAAAACTTACCCCTCCATCCAATCTCCTTGAAAAATTTAACACTTTTGAATTTTTTTGGCCATTCCCTACCTCCGCACAATTTTTTAGGGCAGGTGTCCTTTACAGCCCTGAATCCTTGTGAATGTTAAGTGACCATTAGCTGTGGGTTCAAAGCCGCTCTTGTGGGAAACGGCCACAAGGCGGCAGCATTTCTACATTTCCAACTCTGGGATTTGGGGCCACAGAGCTTTCGTGGCAATCGTGGTAGTAAGCTGCGAATTAGAGTGCAATGTGCCAGCGCAAACCCCCAAGAGCTTATATCTCCTAAATTGTTGTTTGCTTTTTAAATTTAATTATCAGAGGAAATTTGATCAAAATGTAGATTCTCCTAGGTGTACAGTTTCTGGTTCATCCTATCAATGTATCTGTCTATATTCCTCTTTGGATCCATTCCCGTGTATGTTATTATAGAGTGTTGAGTAGACCTCTCTTTGTATTCCTTAGGTATTTTGTGATTATATATTTCCTATGTATTAGTATATGTCTGTTAACCCCCATATCCTAATTCATACATTCCTTACACCTTTCCATTTGGTTAAACATAATTTGGTTTTCTGAATCTATGCGTGTCCTTCTCTTGGAAATTATTTCATGGGTATCAATTCTTAGGTAACACCTATAAGTGATGTCATAGGATGTCTGTCTTACGGTTTCTTTCTTACTTCCAGTGTGGTGATTATCGCTAGGTCCTTCTATGGTGGTGCCAACGGCACTGTTCCATGCTTTTTCATGGCTAAGATTCCATTGTGTACATGGACGACTTCTTCTTGGTGCATTTTTCTGTTGATGCACATTTTGGTTTCTTCCAGGTTTGGCTATGGTACACCTTGCTGCAGTGCAGGATTGCCAGCCTGTGTGTTTTTGATTCTGGTCTACTCAGGTGATAGGCCCATGAGTGGGCCTACCAGATGACATGGTAGCTCCATTTTTACCCTTAAACGCACCTCCATTCTGTTCTCACGACTGGCTCTTACCAGGTTGCAACCCACCAGCAGCTAAAGGGTACGCAGTTCTCTAAAACCCCTTCAGCATTTATTTTTTGTAGACTTTTTTTGCTGATGATCATTCTGACGGCTGTCAGGTGAACGTTTGTGTACACTGGATTTGCATGGCTTTATTGATTCCTGATGTTCAGCCTTTTTCCATTCCCGTTGTTTTAAGAAAAAAGAAAGAGTGGGAGGGAGACGCAAAAGGGAGGGGATATGGAAACATGTATATGTATAACTGATTAAATTTGTTATAAAGCAAAAAATTAAAAAAAATAAAAATAAAAAATAAAAAATAAAAAAAAAATAAAAAAAAAGAAATAAGAGAGAAGGTCCTTCAGGGAGATAAAAAAAATTGCCTTAGCTATTCATGTATTTTGACTTACATGAACTTTGGATTCAGATTATCAAATTTGCTGAAGAATTCATTTTGTAATTTTATTGGAACTTATTAAATATGTAGCTTAACGTAAGGAGATATTTTTATTAAAATGTGCCCTTTCTTCCTTGAAAATAATCTTTATTTATTCAGATTTTCTTATTATGCCCTTCACAAAATTTCAGAATTTCTCTATAAAAATCTAACATTGAAAAAATTAATTTCTTGACATGTTATAATATTTGTGGGCTTCCCTGGTGGCGCCGTGGTTGAGAGTCCGCCTGCTGATGCAGGGGACGCGGGTTCATGCCCCGGTCCAGGAAGATCCCACATGCCGTGGAGTGTCTGGGCCCATGAGCCATGGCCACTGTGCCTGCGCATCAGGAGCCTGTGCTCCGCGGAGGGAGAGGCCACAACAGTGAGAGGCCCGTGTACCGCAAAAAAAAAGTATTTATTATATTTGCTGCTCTTGAGATTGACTTGGTATAAAAAAAATTGGTAAAAGAAATACTTTTGAGTTGTTATGCTGACTTTTTATCTTACCGGAAATTTCTGCTGAATTATCTTATTCATAGTTTTTCCATTCCTTGCCTTGATTTTGATAAGATTATCATATCATTTGCAAATAATGACAAACTTTCTCTTCCTTTCAGAAGTGGGCAATGTGGTTAACATTTTAAATTTCCAAACCACAACAGATTGACTGATGTGCAGTCTATCTGACACATTCTCTAATTCTTACACTGCTTATTCTTTTCTTATTCTATTGACTAGGACTTATAGAACAATGTGCAATAGTTGTGGTCTCCAAACTTTAACTTTAAAGTTTTATCATTAAATATATTTGCTAAAGGATCTTTAAAAAATCCTTCTCTCGTTAGGTTAAGGAATTTCCTTATTTTACTAATTTACTAAGCAGTTTTTTTTCATAGATGCCTTTTCTATAGCCATTGAAATCACCATTGAAACATGTATTAATGTGATAACATTAACAGTACCTAGATTTTTTTGCTACTCATCATGACTTTATTTCTGGAATATGTACTACTTTATCATTATTAACAAATTTTGCGTTCAATTTACTTATAATTTATTTAGAAAGTTGGGATCTATTTTATGTGTGTGTATATGTATGTATGTAATTAAAAGTGGTACCTAACTCTGTTCATTTAAACACTTCCATTTAATTTTACCACTTTTGTTTATTAAGTACCTGAGAAGTAAACTATCATTTCTTCATGGGGAACCTCTCTGAACTCCAGCCTAAATTAGAGCCCTTTGTTAGCCCTCTCACTGTACCCTGTATTATAACTACGTAGTTATCTATGAAGTGGATTATTGACCGAGTCACCCACTAGGCTTTAAGTTCCATAAGGTCCGGGGATTTTATCTGTTTAACTCACTGCTGTAATCCTGGGACCTAACTTGCAATTAGTACATAGTAGACACTTTAAAAATTATCTGTAGAATGAACACATGATTAAATAAATAGTAGTTTGAAAGCTGAAAAAAAAGAAAAAAGAAAGAAAGAAAAAGAAACAGAAGACAAATGTGCATAAATTATGCCTCTTGAAACTGTCGGTTTGAAATATGGATGCCTTTGAATTTTTTTGGTCGATATACGACCCCAGGATTTGTTTTCAGTGCAGGTGTGATTTACAGGCCTGCAATTATTTTGAATATCAACTGACCATTAACGCTGGGATTAAAGCTGCTGTCGTGTGAAACGCCCACAAGGTGGCAGCTGTTCTACTTTACCAAATCTGGTTACTAGGGCAACAGAGCCTCAATGGAAGTTGTGTTCTAGGTTGTAATTTAGAATGGCGTGTGCCAGGGAAAAGCCCCTTAAGTATATGTCTCACTACTTCTTGTTCGTTTATTTAATTTAATTTTTATTTTTATCACAGCAAGTTTGATTACAAAGTTTGGCTTGTTCTAGGTGTGCAAGATGTGGTTCTTTTACACATAAACATATGTCTATTCTTCCTGGAATCCTTTTCCCATGTACGTTATGACAGGATGTTGAGTAGTCTTCTCTTGGTATTCCGTACGTCTTTGGTGATGATATATTTCACCTGTGTTTGTATATGTCTGTTAACCCCAATATCCTAATGTATCCAATCCTCACAAATTTCCATTGGTGAACCATAAGTTTGTTGAATGAATCAGTGGTTGCCCTTCTCTGTGGAAATATCTTCACTGGTATCCATTTATAGGTAATACCTAAAAGTGATATCATACGATATGTGTCTTTCTCTTTCTGACATACTACACGTTGTGTGATTGCCTCTAGACTCATCTACAGTGCTGCAAATGACATCGTGTCCTTTTTTTCCTTGTCCAATACTCCGTCTGTACATGTACCAGTTTTCTTTGTCCACTCATATGTTGATGGACTTTTTGGTTGCTTCCATGACTTGGCAATTGTAATGCTGCGGCAATGCACATTCGCCTCCCTGTGTCTTTCCAATTCTGTCTTCTTAGGTTATAGGCCCAGGAGTGGGCCTGCTGGATCATATGGTAGAAAAATATTTACGTAGTAAAAGCACCTCCATTCTGTTCTCGTTAGTGGCTCTTACCAGGTCACATCCCACTTAAAGTTGAGGGTATGCACTTCTGCACAACACCTTCAGCATTTATTGTTTGTAGTTTTTTTTTTTGCTGAAGTTTATTCTGACAAGTGTGAGCTGCTATATGTTTGTGGTTGGATTTGCATTCGTCTCATAATCCATTGAAATTGAGCTTTCTGGCATGTCCTTTTTTTATTCAAACTGTGAGTAGAGCTTACCTCTTCCAATTGTTTTCGTGAAGTATGTGTGACATTTAGAAATATTTTGGCCATTACCTCCCTAATGACATTCTGAGGGCAGGTTTCATTTACAGCCCTCCAGTACTGGTGCATATGAAGTGACCCTTAGCACAGTTTTTAAAGCTGCTGTTGCAGGTCACTGCCAGAGGGTGGCAGCATTTCTGCTTTTCACAAGCTTTTAACTAGGGAAACAGACTACCTTGCAGTGGTATTTCTCGGTTATAAATTAGAGTGGAATGTGCCTGGATAAACCCCCAAAGGTGATGTGGTTTTTTTTTTTTACTTTTGTTTGTTTTCTAGATTGAGTTTATATTTTTTTATTGGAGTCATATTCCATTGTGTACATGGACCACTTCTTCTTTGTGCATTCCTCTGTTGATGGACATTTTCGTAGCTTCCAAGTTTTGGCTATGATAAATATTGCTGGAGGGCAGGATTGCCAGGCTGTTTTTTTCTTGTTTTGCAGTACGTAGGCCACTCACTGCCATGGCCACTCCGATTGCAGAGCACAGGCTCTGGACGCACAGGCCCAGCAGCCATAGCTCACGGGACCAGCCGCTCCACGGCATGTGTGATTTTCCCGAACCTGGGCATAAACCCGTGTCCCCTGCTTCGGCGGCGGACTCTCAACCACTGCGCCACCAGTGAAGTCCAGCCTGTGTCTTTTTGATTCTCATCCTCTCAGGCGATAGGGCCAGCAGTGGGCATGCTTGATTGAATGGTAGCTCAGTACTTACCTTTTCAATGCACCTCCTTTGTGTTTTCCTTACTGGCTCTTAGCATGTCCCACGTTGAACCAAGCCTAGGCATTTTTCCACAACCCCTTCAGCATTTATTGTTTGCAGAATTTTTGCTGATGGTCATTCTGACTGTTGTGAGCTGATAGGATTTTTGTAATTTGGATTTGCATGTCCTTAATTCTTTCTAAGGTTCATTTTTCCACACCTTTTAAAATTTCTGTTAATGAACAAATGAAAAAAACGTAGAATACAATTAACCTCTTGAAATTGTCTTCTTGAAAGGTTGCCCTCAAAATTGAATTTTTTGGTCAATATTCGCTCCCAGGATTGTTTTTGAGGGCAGGTGTCATTCACAGGCCTGTAATGAGTGTGAATATTTAGTGACCATTAGCACTGGGTTTAAAGCTGCTGTTGTGGTAAGCAGCCACTAGGCGGCAGCATTTCTCCATTCACAAATCTCGTTACTAGGGCAGCAGAGCCGTTCTGGAATCCCTGTTCCTAGGTTGTAAATTAAAATGGAATGTGCCAGGAGAAAGCCCCATAAGTTTATGTTACATTATTTCTTGTTTGTTGTTTTAGTTTTTTTAATAGGGGCAATGATTAGAATATTGTTTGTCCTAGGTGTACACAATCTGGTTCATTTGTGCCTAACATATATATATATATATATATATATATATATATATATATATATATATATATATATATATATATTCATGCACAGATCCCCTTCCCATGTCAATTATTGCAGAGTGTTCCATAGACCTCCCTTGCTATATGGTCGGTCTTTTTGTTATGTGTATTTAATAGGTATTTGTACACGTATGGTAACCCTAATCTTAATTTTTCCATTCCCCCCACCTTTCCTTTTAGATAAGCCTAGTTTGTTTTCTAAGTGTGTGAGTGTCTTTCTCTGTGCAAATATGTTCATTTGTGTCAGTTGTTAGATAATGCCTGTAAGTGATATCATAGGATATGTCTTTTGCTTTCCGAATTACCTCATGTTCTGTGATTATCTCTAGGCTCAACTATGGTGCCTGAAAGAGCAGTGTTTCATTGTTTTCCATGGCTAATATTCCATTGTGTACATGGACCACTTCTTCTTTTTCAACTGATATGGTGATGGACATTTTGGTTGCTTCCGTGTCTTGGCTATTGTGAAAATTCCTGCAGTGCAGCTGTTGAAGCCTGTGCCTTCTCGACTCTGGACTTGTCAGGTGAGAGTCTCAGCGGTGGGCCTGCTGAACGGAATGGTGGCTCAATTTTTACTTTTAAACGCAGCTCCTTTCTATTCTTATTATTGGCTGTCACCACTTTACATCTCACCAGCAGCTAGAGGGTACACAGTTCTCTAAAACACCTTCAGCATTTAATGTTTGTAGACTTGCAGCTGATGGTAGTTGACATGTGTGAGTTGGAATCATTTTGGAGGTTAGATTTGCATGAGTCTAATAATTACTGATGTTGAGCTTTTATCCATTTTCCTCTTTTTTGAAAATGAGTGAGTAAAACTTACCCCTCCATCCAATCTCCTTGAAAAATTTAACACTTTTGAATTTTTTTGGCCATTCCCTACCTCCGCACAATTTTTTAGGGCAGGTGTCCTTTACAGCCCTGAATCCTTGTGAATGTTAAGTGACCATTAGCTGTGGGTTCAAAGCCGCTCTTGTGGGAAACGGCCACAAGGCGGCAGCATTTCTACATTTCCAACTCTGGGATTTTGGGCCACAGAGCTTTCGTGGCAATCGTGGTAGTAAGCTGCGAATTAGAGTGCAATGTGCCAGTGCAAACCCCCAAGAGCTTATATCTCCTAAATTGTTGTTTGCTTTTTAAATTTAATTATCAGAGGAAATTTGATCAAAATGTAGATTCTCCGAGGTGTACAGTTTCTGGTTCATCCTATCAATGTATCTGTCTATATTCCTCTTTGGATCCATTCCCGTGTATGTTATTATAGAGTGTTGAGTAGACCTCTCTTTGTATTCCTTAGGTATTTTGTGATTATATATTTCCTATGTATTAGTATATGTCTGTTAACCCCCATATCCTAATTCATACATTCCTTACACCTTTCCATTTGGTTAAACATAATTTGGTTTTCTGAATCTATGCATGTCCTTCTCTTGGAAATTATTTCATGGGTATCAATTCTTAGGTAACACCTATAAGTGATGTCATAGGATGTCTGTCTTACGGTTTCTTTCTTACTTCCAGTGTGGTGATTATCGCTAGGTCCTTCTATGGTGGTGCCAACGGTACTGTTCCATGCTTTCTCATGGCTAAGATTCCATTGTGTACATGGACGACTTCTTCTTGGTGCATTTTTTTGTTGATGCACATTTTGGTTTCTTCCAGGTTTGGCTATGGTACACCTTGCTGCAGTGCAGGATTGCCAGCCTGTGTGTTTTTGATTCTGGTCTACTCAGGTGATAGGCCCATGAGTGGGCCTACCAGATCACATGGTAGCTTCATTTTTACCCTTAAACGCACCTCCATTCTGTTCTCACGACTGGCTCTTACCAGGTTGCAACCCACCAGCAGCTAAAGGGTACGCAGTTCTCTAAAACCCCTTCAGCATTTATTTTTTGTAGACTTGTTTTGCTGATGATCATTCTGACGGCTGTCAGGTGAACGTTTGTGTACACTGGATTTGCATGGCTTTATTGATTCCTGATGTTCAGCCTTTTTCCATTCCCGTTGTTTTAAGAAAAAAGAAAGAGTGGGAGGGAGACGCAAAAGGGAGGGGATATGGAAACACGTATATGTATAACTGATTAAATTTGTTATAAAGCAAAAAATTAAAAAAAAATAAAAATCAAAAATAAAAAATTTAAAAAAATTAAAAATAAATAAAAAAAAAAGAAATAAGAGAGAAGGTCCTTCAGGGAGATAAAAAAAAATTGCCATAGCTATTCATGTATTTTGACTTACATGAACTTTGGATTCAGGTTATCAAATTTGCTGAAGAAATCATTTTGTAATTTTATTGGAACTTATTAAATATGTAGCTTAACGTAAGGAGATATTTTTATTAAAATGTGCCCTTTCTTCCTTGAAAATACTCTTTATTTATTCAGATTTTCTTATTATGCCCTTCACAAAATTTCAGAATTTCTCTATAAAAATCTAACATTGAAAAAATTAATTTCTTGACATTTTATAATATTTGCGGGCTTCCCTGGTGGTGCAGTGGTTGAGAGTCCGCCTGCTGATGCAGGGGACGCGGGTTCATGCCCCGGTCCAGGAAGATCCCACATGCCGTGGAGCATCTGGGCCCATGAGCCATGGCCACTGAGCCTGCGCATCAGGAGCCTGTGCTCTGCAGCGGGAGAGGCCACAACAGTGAGAGGCCCGTGTACCACAAAAAAAATGTATTTATAATATTTGCTGCTCTTGAGAATGACTTGGTATAAAAAATTGGTAAAAGACATAGTTTTGAGTTGTTATGCTGACTTTATATCTTACTGGAAATTTCTGCTGAATTATCTTATTCATAGTTTTTCCATTCCTTGCCTTGATTTTGATAAGATTATCATATCATTTGCAAATAATGACAAACTTTCTCTTCCTTTCAGAAGTGGACAATGTGGTTAACATTTTAAATTTCCAAACCACAACAGATTGACTGATGTGCAGTCTATCTGACACATTCTCTAATTCTTACACTGCTTATTCTTTTCTTATTCTATTGACTAGGACTTATAGAACAATGTGCAATAGTTGTGGTCTCCAAACTTTAACTTTAAAGTTTTATCATTAAATATATTTGCTAAAGGATCTTTAAAAAATCCTTCTCTCGTTAGGTTAAGGAATTTCCTTATTTTACTAATTTACTAAGCAGTTTTTTTTCATAGATGCCTTTTCTATAGCCATTGAAATCACCATTAAAACATGTATTAATGTGATAACATTAACAGTACCTAGATTTTTTTGCTACTCATCGTGACTTTATTTCTGCAATATGTACTACTTTATCATTATTAACAAATTTTGCGTTCAATTTACTAATAATTTATTTAGAAAGTTGGGATCTATTTTATGTGTGTGTATATGTATGTATGTAATTAAAAGTGGTGCCTAACTCTGTTCATTTAAACACTTCCATTTAATTTTACCACTTTTGTTTATTAAGTACCTGAGAAGTAAACTATCATTTCTTCATGGGGAACCTCTCTGAACTCCAGCCTAAATTAGAGCCCTTTGTTAGCCCTCTCACTGTACCCTGTATTATAACTACGTAGTTATCTATGAAGTGGATTATTGACCGAGTCACCCACTAGGCTTTAAGTTCCATAAGGTCAGGGGATTTTATCTGTTTAACTCACTGCTGTAATCCTGGGACCTAACTTGCAATTAGTACATAGTAGACACTTTAAAAATTATCTGTGGAATGAACACATGATTAAATAAATAGTGGTTTGAAAGCTGAAAAAAAAAGAAAAAAGAAAGAAAGAAAAAGAAACAGAAGACAAATGTGCATAAATTATGCCTCTTGAAACTGTCGGTTTGAAATATGGATGCCTTTGAATTTTTTTGGTCGATATACGACCCCAGGATTTGTTTTCAGTGCAGGTGTGATTTACAGGCCTGCAATTATTTTGAATATCAACTGAGCATTAACGCTGGGATTAAAGCTGCTGTCGTGTGAAACGCCCACAAGGTGGCAGCTGTTCTACTTTACCAAATCTGGTTACTAGGGCAACAGAGCCTCAATGGAAGTTGTGTTCTAGGTTGTAATTTAGAATGGCGTGTGCCAGGGAAAAGCCCCTTAAGTATATGTCTCACTACTTCTTGTTCGTTTATTTAATTTAATTTTTATTTTTATCACAGCAAGTTTGATTACAAAGTTTGGCTTGTTCTAGGTGTGCAAGATGTGGTTCTTTGACACATAAACATATGTCTATTCTTCCTGGAATCCTTTTCCCATGTACGTTATGACAGGATGTTGAGTAGTCTTCTCTTGGTATTCCGTAGGTCTTTGGTGATGATATATTTCACCTGTGTTTGTATATGTCTGTTAACCCCAATATCCTAATGTATCCAATCCTCACAAATTTCCATTGGTGAACCATAAGTTTGTTGAATGAATCAGTGGTTGCCCTTCTCTGTGGAAATATCTTCACTGGTATCCATTTATAGGTAATACCTAAAAGTGATATCATACGATATGTGTCTTTCTCTTTCTGACATACTACACGTTGTGTGATTGCCTCTAGACTCATCTACAGTGCTGCAAATGACATCGTGTCCTTTTTTTCCTTGGCCAATACTCCGTCTGTACATGTACCAGTTTTCTTTGTCCACTCATATGTTGATGGACTTTTTGCTTGCTTCCATGACTTGGCAATTGTAATGCTGCGGCAATGCACATTCGCCTCCCTGTGTCTTTCCAATTCTGTCTTCTTAGGTTATAGGCCCAGGAGTGGGCCTGCTGGATCATATGGTAGAAAAATATTTACGTAGTAAAAGCACCTCCATTCTGTTCTCGTTAGTGGCTCTTACCAGGTCACATCCCACTTAAAGTTGAGGGTATGCACTTCTGCACAACACCTTCAGCATTTATTGTTTGTAGATTTTTTTTGCTGAAGTTTATTCTGACAAGTGTGAGCCGCTATATGTTTGTGGTGGGATTTGCATGCGTCTCATAATCCATTGAAATTGAGCTTTCTGGCATGTCCTTTTTTTCTTCAAACTGTGAGTAGAGCTTACCTCTTCCAATTGTTTTCGTGAAGTATGTGTGACATTTAGAAATATTTTGGCCATTACCTCCCTAATGACATTCTGAGGGCAGGTTTCATTTACAGCCCTCCAGTACTGGTGCATATGAAGTGACCCTTAGCACAGTTTTTAAAGCTGCTGTTGCAGGTCACGGCCAGAGGGTGGCAGCATTTCTGCTTTTCACAAGCTTTTAACTAGGGAAACAGACTACCTTGCAGTGGTATTTCTCGGTTATAAATTAGAGTGGAATGTGCCTGGATAAACCCCCAAAAGCTGATGTGTTTTTTTTTTTTACTTTTGTTTGTTTTCTAGATTGAGTTTATTTTTTTTATTGGAGTCATATTCCATTGTGTACATGGACCACTTCTTCTTTGTGCATTCCTCTGTTGATGGACATTTTCGTAGCTTCCAAGTTTTGGCTATGATAAATATTGCTGGAGGGCAGGATTGCCAGACTGTTTTTTTCTTGTTTTGCAGTACGTAGGCCACTCACTGCCATGGCCACTCCGATTGCAGAGCACAGGCTCTGGACGCACAGGCCCAGCAGCCATAGCTCACGGGACCAGCCGCTCCACGGCATGTGTGATTTTCCCGAACCGGGGCATAAACCCGTGTCCCCTGCTTCGGCGGCGGACTCTCAACCACTGCGCCACCAGTGAAGTCCAGCCTCTGTCTTTTTGATTCTCATCCTCTCAGGCGATAGGGCCAGCAGTGGGCATGCTTGATTGAATGGTAGCTCAGTACTTACCTTTTCAATGCACCTCCTTTGTGTTTTCCTTACTGGCTCTTAGCATGTCCCACGTTGAACCAAGCCTAGGCATTTTTCCACAACCCCTTCAGCATTTATTGTTTGCAGAATTTTTGCTGATGGTCATTCTGACTGTTGTGAGCTGATAGGATTTTTGTAATTTGGATTTGCTTGTCCTTAATTCTTCCTAAGGTTCATTTTTCCACACCTTTTAAAATTTCTGTTAACGAACAAATGAAAAAAACGTAGAATACAATTAACCTCTTGAAATTGTCTTCTTGAAAGGTTGCCCTCAAAATTGAATTTTTTGGTCAATATTCGCTCCCAGGATTGTTTTTGAGGGCAGGTGTCATTCACAGGCCTGTAATGAGTGTGAATATTTAGTGACCATTAGCACTGGGTTTAAAGCTGCTGTTGTGGTAAACAGCCACTAGGCGGCAGCATTTCTCCATTCACAAATCTCGTTACTAGGCCAGCAGAGCCGTTCTGGAATCCCTGTTCCTAGGTTGTAAATTAAAATGGAATGTGTCAGGAGAAAACCCCATAAGTTTATGTTACATTATTTCTTGTTTGTTGTTTTAGTTTTTTTAATAGGGGCAATGATTAGAATATTGTTTGTCCTAGGTGTACACAATCCGGTTCATTTGTGCCTAACATATATATATATATATATATATATATATATATATATATATATATATATATATATATATATATATTTATATTCATGCACAGATCCCCTTCCCATGTAAATTATTGCAGAGTGTTCCATAGACCTCCCTTGCTATATGGTCGGTCTTTTTGTTATGTGTATTTAATAGGTATTTGTACACGTATGGTAACCCTAGTCTTAATTTTTCCATTCCCCCCACCTTTCCTTTTAGATAAGCCTAGTTTGTTTTCTAAGTGTGTGAGTGTCTTTCTCTGTGCAAATATGTTCATTTGTGTCAGTTGTTAGATAATGCCTGTAAGTGATATCATAGGATATGTCTTTTGCTTTCCGACTTACCTCATGTTCTGTGATTATCTCTAGGCTCAACTATGGTGCCTGAAAGAGCAGTGTTTCATTGTTTTCCATGGCTAATATTCCATTGTGTACATGGACCACTTCTTCTTTTTCAACTGATATGGTGATGGACATTTTGGTTGCTTCCGTGTCTTTGCTATTGTGAAAATTCCTGCAGTGCAGCTGTTGAAGCCTGTGCCTTCTCGACTCTGGACTTGTCAGGTGAGAGTCTCAGCGGTGGGCCTGCTGAACGGAATGGTGGCTCAATTTTTACTTTTAAACGCAGCTCCTTTCTATTCTCATTATTGGCTGTCACCACTTTACATCTCACCAGCAGCTAGAGGGTACACAGTTCTCTAAAACACCTTCAGCATTTAATGTTTGTAGACTTGCAGCTGATGGTAGTTGACATGTGTGAGTTGGAATCATTTTGGAGGTTAGATTTGCATGAGTCTAATAATTACTGATGTTGAGCTTTTATCCATTTTCCTCTTTTTTGAAAATGAGTGAGTAAAACTTACCCCTCCATCCAATCTCCTTGAAAAATTTAACACTTTTGAATTTTTTTGGCCATTCCCTACCTCCGCACAATTTTTTAGGGCAGGTGTCCTTTACAGCCCTGAATCCTTGTGAATGTTAAGTGACCATTAGCTGTGGGTTCAAAGCCGCTCTTGTGGGAAACGGCCACAAGGCGGCAGCATTTCTACATTTCCAACTCTGGGATTTGGGGCCACAGAGCTTTCGTGGCAATCGTGGTAGTAAGCTGCGAATTAGAGTGCAATGTGCCAGCGCAAACCCCCAAGAGCTTATATCTCCTAAATTGTTGTTTGCTTTTTAAATTTAATTATCAGAGGAAATTTGATCAAAATGTAGATTCTCCTAGGTGTACAGTTTCTGGTTCATCCTATCAATGTATCTGTCTATATTCCTCTTTGGATCCATTCCCGTGTATGTTATTATAGAGTGTTGAGTAGACCTCTCTTTGTATTCCTTAGGTATTTTGTGATTATATATTTCCTATGTATTAGTATATGTCTGTTAACCCCCATATCCTAATTCATACATTCCTTACACCTTTCCATTTGGTTAAACATAATTTGGTTTTCTGAATCTATGCGTGTCCTTCTCTTGGAAATTATTTCATGGGTATCAATTCTTAGGTAACACCTATAAGTGATGTCATAGGATGTCTGTCTTACGGTTTCTTTCTTACTTCCAGTGTGGTGATTATCGCTAGGTCCTTCTATGGTGGTGCCAACGGCACTGTTCCATGCTTTTTCATGGCTAAGATTCCATTGTGTACATGGACGACTTCTTCTTGGTGCATTTTTCTGTTGATGCACATTTTGGTTTCTTCCAGGTTTGGCTATGGTACACCTTGCTGCAGTGCAGGATTGCCAGCCTGTGTGTTTTTGATTCTGGTCTACTCAGGTGATAGGCCCATGAGTGGGCCTACCAGATGACATGGTAGCTCCATTTTTACCCTTAAACGCACCTCCATTCTGTTCTCACGACTGGCTCTTACCAGGTTGCAACCCACCAGCAGCTAAAGGGTACGCAGTTCTCTAAAACCCCTTCAGCATTTATTTTTTGTAGACTTTTTTTGCTGATGATCATTCTGACGGCTGTCAGGTGAACGTTTGTGTACACTGGATTTGCATGGCTTTATTGATTCCTGATGTTCAGCCTTTTTCCATTCCCGTTGTTTTAAGAAAAAAGAAAGAGTGGGAGGGAGACGCAAAAGGGAGGGGATATGGAAACATGTATATGTATAACTGATTAAATTTGTTATAAAGCAAAAAATTAAAAAAAATAAAAATAAAAAATAAAAAATAAAAAAAAAATTAAAAAAAAGAAATAAGAGAGAAGGTCCTTCAGGGAGATAAAAAAAATTGCCTTAGCTATTCATGTATTTTGACTTACATGAACTTTGGATTCAGATTATCAAATTTGCTGAAGAATTCATTTTGTAATTTTATTGGAACTTATTAAATATGTAGCTTAACGTAAGGAGATATTTTTATTAAAATGTGCCCTTTCTTCCTTGAAAATAATCTTTATTTATTCAGATTTTCTTATTATGCCCTTCACAAAATTTCAGAATTTCTCTATAAAAATCTAACATTGAAAAAATTAATTTCTTGACATGTTATAATATTTGTGGGCTTCCCTGGTGGCGCCGTGGTTGAGAGTCCGCCTGCTGATGCAGGGGACGCGGGTTCATGCCCCGGTCCAGGAAGATCCCACATGCCGTGGAGTGTCTGGGCCCATGAGCCATGGCCACTGTGCCTGCGCATCAGGAGCCTGTGCTCCGCGGAGGGAGAGGCCACAACAGTGAGAGGCCCGTGTACCGCAAAAAAAAAGTATTTATTATATTTGCTGCTCTTGAGATTGACTTGGTATAAAAAAAATTGGTAAAAGAAATACTTTTGAGTTGTTATGCTGACTTTTTATCTTACCGGAAATTTCTGCTGAATTATCTTATTCATAGTTTTTCCATTCCTTGCCTTGATTTTGATAAGATTATCATATCATTTGCAAATAATGACAAACTTTCTCTTCCTTTCAGAAGTGGGCAATGTGGTTAACATTTTAAATTTCCAAACCACAACAGATTGACTGATGTGCAGTCTATCTGACACATTCTCTAATTCTTACACTGCTTATTCTTTTCTTATTCTATTGACTAGGACTTATAGAACAATGTGCAATAGTTGTGGTCTCCAAACTTTAACTTTAAAGTTTTATCATTAAATATATTTGCTAAAGGATCTTTAAAAAATCCTTCTCTCGTTAGGTTAAGGAATTTCCTTATTTTACTAATTTACTAAGCAGTTTTTTTTCATAGATGCCTTTTCTATAGCCATTGAAATCACCATTGAAACATGTATTAATGTGATAACATTAACAGTACCTAGATTTTTTTGCTACTCATCATGACTTTATTTCTGGAATATGTACTACTTTATCATTATTAACAAATTTTGCGTTCAATTTACTTATAATTTATTTAGAAAGTTGGGATCTATTTTATGTGTGTGTATATGTATGTATGTAATTAAAAGTGGTACCTAACTCTGTTCATTTAAACACTTCCATTTAATTTTACCACTTTTGTTTATTAAGTACCTGAGAAGTAAACTATCATTTCTTCATGGGGAACCTCTCTGAACTCCAGCCTAAATTAGAGCCCTTTGTTAGCCCTCTCACTGTACCCTGTATTATAACTACGTAGTTATCTATGAAGTGGATTATTGACCGAGTCACCCACTAGGCTTTAAGTTCCATAAGGTCCGGGGATTTTATCTGTTTAACTCACTGCTGTAATCCTGGGACCTAACTTGCAATTAGTACATAGTAGACACTTTAAAAATTATCTGTAGAATGAACACATGATTAAATAAATAGTAGTTTGAAAGCTGAAAAAAAAGAAAAAAGAAAGAAAGAAAAAGAAACAGAAGACAAATGTGCATAAATTATGCCTCTTGAAACTGTCGGTTTGAAATATGGATGCCTTTGAATTTTTTTGGTCGATATACGACCCCAGGATTTGTTTTCAGTGCAGGTGTGATTTACAGGCCTGCAATTATTTTGAATATCAACTGACCATTAACGCTGGGATTAAAGCTGCTGTCGTGTGAAACGCCCACAAGGTGGCAGCTGTTCTACTTTACCAAATCTGGTTACTAGGGCAACAGAGCCTCAATGGAAGTTGTGTTCTAGGTTGTAATTTAGAATGGCGTGTGCCAGGGAAAAGCCCCTTAAGTATATGTCTCACTACTTCTTGTTCGTTTATTTAATTTAATTTTTATTTTTATCACAGCAAGTTTGATTACAAAGTTTGGCTTGTTCTAGGTGTGCAAGATGTGGTTCTTTTACACATAAACATATGTCTATTCTTCCTGGAATCCTTTTCCCATGTACGTTATGACAGGATGTTGAGTAGTCTTCTCTTGGTATTCCGTAGGTCTTTGGTGATGATATATTTCACCTGTGTTTGTATATGTCTGTTAACCCCAATATCCTAATGTATCCAATCCTCACAAATTTCCATTGGTGAACCATAAGTTTGTTGAATGAATCAGTGGTTGCCCTTCTCTGTGGAAATATCTTCACTGGTATCCATTTATAGGTAATACCTAAAAGTGATATCATACGATATGTGTCTTTCTCTTTCTGACATACTACACGTTGTGTGATTGCCTCTAGACTCATCTACAGTGCTGCAAATGACATCGTGTCCTTTTTTTCCTTGTCCAATACTCCGTCTGTACATGTACCAGTTTTCTTTGTCCACTCATATGTTGATGGACTTTTTGGTTGCTTCCATGACTTGGCAATTGTAATGCTGCGGCAATGCACATTCGCCTCCCTGTGTCTTTCCAATTCTGTCTTCTTAGGTTATAGGCCCAGGAGTGGGCCTGCTGGATCATATGGTAGAAAAATATTTATGTAGTAAAAGCACCTCCATTCTGTTCTCGTTAGTGGCTCTTACCAGGTCACATCCCACTTAAAGTTGAGGGTATGCACTTCTGCACAACACCTTCAGCATTTATTGTTTGTAGTTTTTTTTTTTGCTGAAGTTTATTCTGACAAGTGTGAGCTGCTATATGTTTGTGGTTGGATTTGCATTCGTCTCATAATCCATTGAAATTGAGCTTTCTGGCATGTCCTTTTTTTATTCAAACTGTGAGTAGAGCTTACCTCTTCCAATTGTTTTCGTGAAGTATGTGTGACATTTAGAAATATTTTGGCCATTACCTCCCTAATGACATTCTGAGGGCAGGTTTCATTTACAGCCCTCCAGTACTGGTGCATATGAAGTGACCCTTAGCACAGTTTTTAAAGCTGCTGTTGCAGGTCACTGCCAGAGGGTGGCAGCATTTCTGCTTTTCACAAGCTTTTAACTAGGGAAACAGACTACCTTGCAGTGGTATTTCTCGGTTATAAATTAGAGTGGAATGTGCCTGGATAAACCCCCAAAGGTGATGTGGTTTTTTTTTTTTACTTTTGTTTGTTTTCTAGATTGAGTTTATATTTTTTTATTGGAGTCATATTCCATTGTGTACATGGACCACTTCTTCTTTGTGCATTCCTCTGTTGATGGACATTTTCGTAGCTTCCAAGTTTTGGCTATGATAAATATTGCTGGAGGGCAGGATTGCCAGGCTGTTTTTTTCTTGTTTTGCAGTACGTAGGCCACTCACTGCCATGGCCACTCCGATTGCAGAGCACAGGCTCTGGACGCACAGGCCCAGCAGCCATAGCTCACGGGACCAGCCGCTCCACGGCATGTGTGATTTTCCCGAACCTGGGCATAAACCCGTGTCCCCTGCTTCGGCGGCGGACTCTCAACCACTGCGCCACCAGTGAAGTCCAGCCTGTGTCTTTTTGATTCTAATCCTCTCAGGCGATAGGGCCAGCAGTGGGCATGCTTGATTGAATGGTAGCTCAGTACTTACCTTTTCAATGCACCTCCTTTGTGTTTTCCTTACTGGCTCTTAGCATGTCCCACGTTGAACCAAGCCTAGGCATTTTTCCACAACCCCTTCAGCATTTATTGTTTGCAGAATTTTTGCTGATGGTCATTCTGACTGTTGTGAGCTGATAGGATTTTTGTAATTTGGATTTGCATGTCCTTAATTCTTTCTAAGGTTCATTTTTCCACACCTTTTAAAATTTCTGTTAATGAACAAATGAAAAAAACGTAGAATACAATTAACCTCTTGAAATTGTCTTCTTGAAAGGTTGCCCTCAAAATTGAATTTTTTGGTCAATATTCGCTCCCAGGATTGTTTTTGAGGGCAGGTGTCATTCACAGGCCTGTAATGAGTGTGAATATTTAGTGACCATTAGCACTGGGTTTAAAGCTGCTGTTGTGGTAAGCAGCCACTAGGCGGCAGCATTTCTCCATTCACAAATCTCGTTACTAGGGCAGCAGAGCCGTTCTGGAATCCCTGTTCCTAGGTTGTAAATTAAAATGGAATGTGCCAGGAGAAAGCCCCATAAGTTTATGTTACATTATTTCTTGTTTGTTGTTTTAGTTTTTTTAATAGGGGCAATGATTAGAATATTGTTTGTCCTAGGTGTACACAATCTGGTTCATTTGTGCCTAACATATATATATATATATATATATATATATATATATATATATATATATATATATATATGTATATTCATGCACAGATCCCCTTCCCATGTCAATTATTGCAGAGTGTTCCATAGACCTCCCTTGCTATATGGTCGGTCTTTTTGTTATGTGTATTTAATAGGTATTTGTACACGTATGGTAACCCTAATCTTAATTTTTCCATTCCCCCCACCTTTCCTTTTAGATAAGCCTAGTTTGTTTTCTAAGTGTGTGAGTGTCTTTCTCTGTGCAAATATGTTCATTTGTGTCAGTTGTTAGATAATGCCTGTAAGTGATATCATAGGATATGTCTTTTGCTTTCCGAATTACCTCATGTTCTGTGATAATCTCTAGGCTCAACTATGGTGCCTGAAAGAGCAGTGTTTCATTGTTTTCCATGGCTAATATTCCATTGTGTACATGGACCACTTCTTCTTTTTCAACTGATATGGTGATGGACATTTTGGTTGCTTCCGTGTCTTGGCTATTGTGAAAATTCCTGCAGTGCAGCTGTTGAAGCCTGTG
This sequence comes from Mesoplodon mirus, assembly GCF_964341445.2. Lineage (NCBI taxonomy): Eukaryota > Metazoa > Chordata > Mammalia > Artiodactyla > Ziphiidae > Mesoplodon > Mesoplodon mirus. The sequence continues at coordinate 147,454,493 of NC_138981.1, forward strand.
CCTTCTCGACTCTGGACTTGTCAGGTGAGAGTCTCAGCGGTGGGCCTGCTGAACGGAATGGTGGCTCAATTTTTACTTTTAAACGCAGCTCCTTTCTATTCTTATTATTGGCTGTCACCACTTTACATCTCACCAGCAGCTAGAGGGTACACAGTTCTCTAAAACACCTTCAGCATTTAATGTTTGTAGACTTGCAGCTGATGGTAGTTGACATGTGTGAGTTGGAATCATTTTGGAGGTTAGATTTGCATGAGTCTAATAATTACTGATGTTGAGCTTTTATCCATTTTCCTCTTTTTTGAAAATGAGTGAGTAAAACTTACCCCTCCATCCAATCTCCTTGAAAAATTTAACACTTTTGAATTTTTTTGGCCATTCCCTACCTCCGCACAATTTTTTAGGGCAGGTGTCCTTTACAGCCCTGAATCCTTGTGAATGTTAAGTGACCATTAGCTGTGGGTTCAAAGCCGCTCTTGTGGGAAACGGCCACAAGGCGGCAGCATTTCTACATTTCCAACTCTGGGATTTGGGGCCACAGAGCTTTCGTGGCAATCGTGGTAGTAAGCTGCGAATTAGAGTGCAATGTGCCAGTGCAAACCCCCAAGAGCTTATATCTCCTAAATTGTTGTTTGCTTTTTAAATTTAATTATCAGAGGAAATTTGATCAAAATGTAGATTCTCCGAGGTGTACAGTTTCTGGTTCATCCTATCAATGTATCTGTCTATATTCCTCTTTGGATCCATTCCCGTGTATGTTATTATAGAGTGTTGAGTAGACCTCTCTTTGTATTCCTTAGGTATTTTGTGATTATATATTTCCTATGTATTAGTATATGTCTGTTAACCCCCATATCCTAATTCATACATTCCTTACACCTTTCCATTTGGTTAAACATAATTTGGTTTTCTGAATCTATGCATGTCCTTCTCTTGGAAATTATTTCATGGGTATCAATTCTTAGGTAACACCTATAAGTGATGTCATAGGATGTCTGTCTTACGGTTTCTTTCTTACTTCCAGTGTGGTGATTATCGCTAGGTCCTTCTATGGTGGTGCCAACGGTACTGTTCCATGCTTTCTCATGGCTAAGATTCCATTGTGTACATGGACGACTTCTTCTTGGTGCATTTTTTTGTTGATGCACATTTTGGTTTCTTCCAGGTTTGGCTATGGTACACCTTGCTGCAGTGCAGGATTGCCAGCCTGTGTGTTTTTGATTCTGGTCTACTCAGGTGATAGGCCCATGAGTGGGCCTACCAGATCACATGGTAGCTTCATTTTTACCCTTAAACGCACCTCCATTCTGTTCTCACGACTGGCTCTTACCAGGTTGCAACCCACCAGCAGCTAAAGGGTACGCAGTTCTCTAAAACCCCTTCAGCATTTATTTTTTGTAGACTTGTTTTGCTGATGATCATTCTGACGGCTGTCAGGTGAACGTTTGTGTACACTGGATTTGCATGGCTTTATTGATTCCTGATGTTCAGCCTTTTTCCATTCCCGTTGTTTTAAGAAAAAAGAAAGAGTGGGAGGGAGACGCAAAAGGGAGGGGATATGGAAACACGTATATGTATAACTGATTAAATTTGTTATAAAGCAAAAAATTAAAAAAAATAAAAATCAAAAATAAAAAATTTAAAAAAATTAAAAATAAATAAAAAAAAAAGAAATAAGAGAGAAGGTCCTTCAGGGAGATAAAAAAAAAATTGCCATAGCTATTCATGTATTTTGACTTACATGAACTTTGGATTCAGGTTATCAAATTTGCTGAAGAAATCATTTTGTAATTTTATTGGAACTTATTAAATATGTAGCTTAACGTAAGGAGATATTTTTATTAAAATGTGCCCTTTCTTCCTTGAAAATACTCTTTATTTATTCAGATTTTCTTATTATGCCCTTCACAAAATTTCAGAATTTCCCTATAAAAATCTAACATTGAAAAAATTAATTTCTTGACATTTTATAATATTTGCGGGCTTCCCTGGTGGTGCAGTGGTTGAGAGTCCGCCTGCTGATGCAGGGGACGCGGGTTCATGCCCCGGTCCAGGAAGATCCCACATGCCGTGGAGCATCTGGGCCCATGAGCCATGGCCACTGAGCCTGCGCATCAGGAGCCTGTGCTCTGCAGCGGGAGAGGCCACAACAGTGAGAGGCCCGTGTACCACAAAAAAAATGTATTTATAATATTTGCTGCTCTTGAGAATGACTTGGTATAAAAAATTGGTAAAAGACATAGTTTTGAGTTGTTATGCTGACTTTATATCTTACTGGAAATTTCTGCTGAATTATCTTATTCATAGTTTTTCCATTCCTTGCCTTGATTTTGATAAGATTATCATATCATTTGCAAATAATGACAAACTTTCTCTTCCTTTCAGAAGTGGACAATGTGGTTAACATTTTAAATTTCCAAACCACAACAGATTGACTGATGTGCAGTCTATCTGACACATTCTCTAATTCTTACACTGCTTATTCTTTTCTTATTCTATTGACTAGGACTTATAGAACAATGTGCAATAGTTGTGGTCTCCAAACTTTAACTTTAAAGTTTTATCATTAAATATATTTGCTAAAGGATCTTTAAAAAATCCTTCTCTCGTTAGGTTAAGGAATTTCCTTATTTTACTAATTTACTAAGCAGTTTTTTTTCATAGATGCCTTTTCTATAGCCATTGAAATCACCATTAAAACATGTATTAATGTGATAACATTAACAGTACCTAGATTTTTTTGCTACTCATCGTGACTTTATTTCTGCAATATGTACTACTTTATCATTATTAACAAATTTTGCGTTCAATTTACTAATAATTTATTTAGAAAGTTGGGATCTATTTTATGTGTGTGTATATGTATGTATGTAATTAAAAGTGGTGCCTAACTCTGTTCATTTAAACACTTCCATTTAATTTTACCACTTTTGTTTATTAAGTACCTGAGAAGTAAACTATCATTTCTTCATGGGGAACCTCTCTGAACTCCAGCCTAAATTAGAGCCCTTTGTTAGCCCTCTCACTGTACCCTGTATTATAACTACGTAGTTATCTATGAAGTGGATTATTGACCGAGTCACCCACTAGGCTTTAAGTTCCATAAGGTCAGGGGATTTTATCTGTTTAACTCACTGCTGTAATCCTGGGACCTAACTTGCAATTAGTACATAGTAGACACTTTAAAAATTATCTGTGGAATGAACACATGATTAAATAAATAGTGGTTTGAAAGCTGAAAAAAAAAGAAAAAAGAAAGAAAGAAAAAGAAACAGAAGACAAATGTGCATAAATTATGCCTCTTGAAACTGTCGGTTTGAAATATGGATGCCTTTGAATTTTTTTGGTCGATATACGACCCCAGGATTTGTTTTCAGTGCAGGTGTGATTTACAGGCCTGCAATTATTTTGAATATCAACTGAGCATTAACGCTGGGATTAAAGCTGCTGTCGTGTGAAACGCCCACAAGGTGGCAGCTGTTCTACTTTACCAAATCTGGTTACTAGGGCAACAGAGCCTCAATGGAAGTTGTGTTCTAGGTTGTAATTTAGAATGGCGTGTGCCAGGGAAAAGCCCCTTAAGTATATGTCTCACTACTTCTTGTTCGTTTATTTAATTTAATTTTTATTTTTATCACAGCAAGTTTGATTACAAAGTTTGGCTTGTTCTAGGTGTGCAAGATGTGGTTCTTTGACACATAAACATATGTCTATTCTTCCTGGAATCCTTTTCCCATGTACGTTATGACAGGATGTTGAGTAGTCTTCTCTTGGTATTCCGTAGGTCTTTGGTGATGATATATTTCACCTGTGTTTGTATATGTCTGTTAACCCCAATATCCTAATGTATCCAATCCTCACAAATTTCCATTGGTGAACCATAAGTTTGTTGAATGAATCAGTGGTTGCCCTTCTCTGTGGAAATATCTTCACTGGTATCCATTTATAGGTAATACCTAAAAGTGATATCATACGATATGTGTCTTTCTCTTTCTGACATACTACACGTTGTGTGATTGCCTCTAGACTCATCTACAGTGCTGCAAATGACATCGTGTCCTTTTTTTCCTTGGCCAATACTCCGTCTGTACATGTACCAGTTTTCTTTGTCCACTCATATGTTGATGGACTTTTTGCTTGCTTCCATGACTTGGCAATTGTAATGCTGCGGCAATGCACATTCGCCTCCCTGTGTCTTTCCAATTCTGTCTTCTTAGGTTATAGGCCCAGGAGTGGGCCTGCTGGATCATATGGTAGAAAAATATTTACGTAGTAAAAGCACCTCCATTCTGTTCTCGTTAGTGGCTCTTACCAGGTCACATCCCACTTAAAGTTGAGGGTATGCACTTCTGCACAACACCTTCAGCATTTATTGTTTGTAGATTTTTTTTGCTGAAGTTTATTCTGACAAGTGTGAGCCGCTATATGTTTGTGGTGGGATTTGCATGCGTCTCATAATCCATTGAAATTGAGCTTTCTGGCATGTCCTTTTTTTCTTCAAACTGTGAGTAGAGCTTACCTCTTCCAATTGTTTTCGTGAAGTATGTGTGACATTTAGAAATATTTTGGCCATTACCTCCCTAATGACATTCTGAGGGCAGGTTTCATTTACAGCCCTCCAGTACTGGTGCATATGAAGTGACCCTTAGCACAGTTTTTAAAGCTGCTGTTGCAGGTCACGGCCAGAGGGTGGCAGCATTTCTGCTTTTCACAAGCTTTTAACTAGGGAAACAGACTACCTTGCAGTGGTATTTCTCGGTTATAAATTAGAGTGGAATGTGCCTGGATAAACCCCCAAAAGCTGATGTGTTTTTTTTTTTACTTTTGTTTGTTTTCTAGATTGAGTTTATTTTTTTTATTGGAGTCATATTCCATTGTGTACATGGACCACTTCTTCTTTGTGCATTCCTCTGTTGATGGACATTTTCGTAGCTTCCAAGTTTTGGCTATGATAAATATTGCTGGAGGGCAGGATTGCCAGACTGTTTTTTTCTTGTTTTGCAGTACGTAGGCCACTCACTGCCATGGCCACTCCGATTGCAGAGCACAGGCTCTGGACGCACAGGCCCAGCAGCCATAGCTCACGGGACCAGCCGCTCCACGGCATGTGTGATTTTCCCGAACCGGGGCATAAACCCGTGTCCCCTGCTTCGGCGGCGGACTCTCAACCACTGCGCCACCAGTGAAGTCCAGCCTCTGTCTTTTTGATTCTCATCCTCTCAGGCGATAGGGCCAGCAGTGGGCATGCTTGATTGAATGGTAGCTCAGTACTTACCTTTTCAATGCACCTCCTTTGTGTTTTCCTTACTGGCTCTTAGCATGTCCCACGTTGAACCAAGCCTAGGCATTTTTCCACAACCCCTTCAGCATTTATTGTTTGCAGAATTTTTGCTGATGGTCATTCTGACTGTTGTGAGCTGATAGGATTTTTGTAATTTGGATTTGCTTGTCCTTAATTCTTCCTAAGGTTCATTTTTCCACACCTTTTAAAATTTCTGTTAACGAACAAATGAAAAAAACGTAGAATACAATTAACCTCTTGAAATTGTCTTCTTGAAAGGTTGCCCTCAAAATTGAATTTTTTGGTCAATATTCGCTCCCAGGATTGTTTTTGAGGGCAGGTGTCATTCACAGGCCTGTAATGAGTGTGAATATTTAGTGACCATTAGCACTGGGTTTAAAGCTGCTGTTGTGGTAAACAGCCACTAGGCGGCAGCATTTCTCCATTCACAAATCTCGTTACTAGGCCAGCAGAGCCGTTCTGGAATCCCTGTTCCTAGGTTGTAAATTAAAATGGAATGTGTCAGGAGAAAACCCCATAAGTTTATGTTACATTATTTCTTGTTTGTTGTTTTAGTTTTTTTAATAGGGGCAATGATTAGAATATTGTTTGTCCTAGGTGTACACAATCCGGTTCATTTGTGCCTAACATATATATATATATATATATATATATATATATATATATATATATATATATATATATATATTCATGCACAGATCCCCTTCCCATGTAAATTATTGCAGAGTGTTCCATAGACCTCCCTTGCTATATGGTCGGTCTTTTTGTTATGTGTATTTAATAGGTATTTGTACACGTATGGTAACCCTAGTCTTAATTTTTCCATTCCCCCCACCTTTCCTTTTAGATAAGCCTAGTTTGTTTTCTAAGTGTGTGAGTGTCTTTCTCTGTGCAAATATGTTCATTTGTGTCAGTTGTTAGATAATGCCTGTAAGTGATATCATAGGATATGTCTTTTGCTTTCCGACTTACCTCATGTTCTGTGATTATCTCTAGGTTCAACTATGGTGCCTGAAAGAGCAGTGTTTCATTGTTTTCCATGGCTAATATTCCATTGTGTACATGGACCACTTCTTCTTTTTCAACTGATATGGTGATGGACATTTTGGTTGCTTCCGTGTCTTGGCTATTGTGAAAATTCCTGCAGTGCAGCTGTTGAAGCCTGTGCCTTCTCGACTCTGGACTTGTCAGGTGAGAGTCTCAGCGGTGGGCCTGCTGAACGGAATGGTGGCTCAATTTTTACTTTTAAACGCAGCTCCTTTCTATTCTCATTATTGGCTGTCACCACTTTACATCTCACCAGCAGCTAGAGGGTACACAGTTCTCTAAAACACCTTCAGCATTTAATGTTTGTAGACTTGCAGCTGATGGTAGTTGACATGTGTGAGTTGGAATCATTTTGGAGGTTAGATTTGCATGAGTCTAATAATTACTGATGTTGAGCTTTTATCCATTTTCCTCTTTTTTGAAAATGAGTGAGTAAAACTTACCCCTCCATCCAATCTCCTTGAAAAATTTAACACTTTTGAATTTTTTTGGCCATTCCCTACCTCCGCACAATTTTTTAGGGCAGGTGTCCTTTACAGCCCTGAATCCTTGTGAATGTTAAGTGACCATTAGCTGTGGGTTCAAAGCCGCTCTTGTGGGAAACGGCCACAAGGCGGCAGCATTTCTACATTTCCAACTCTGGGATTTGGGGCCACAGAGCTTTCGTGGCAATCGTGGTAGTAAGCTGCGAATTAGAGTGCAATGTGCCAGTGCAAACCCCCAAGAGCTTATATCTCCTAAATTGTTGTTTGCTTTTTAAATTTAATTATCAGAGGAAATTTGATCAAAATGTAGATTCTCCGAGGTGTACAGTTTCTGGTTCATCCTATCAATGTATCTGTCTATATTCCTCTTTGGATCCATTCCCGTGTATGTTATTATAGAGTGTTGAGTAGACCTCTCTTTGTATTCCTTAGGTATTTTGTGATTATATATTTCCTATGTATTAGTATATGTCTGTTAACCCCCATATCCTAATTCATACATTCCTTACACCTTTCCATTTGGTTAAACATAATTTGGTTTTCTGAATCTATGCGTGTCCTTCTCTTGGAAATTATTTCATGGGTATCAATTCTTAGGTAACACCTATAAGTGATGTCATAGGATGTCTGTCTTACGGTTTCTTTCTTACTTCCAGTGTGGTGATTATCGCTAGGTCCTTCTATGGTGGTGCCAACGGCACTGTTCCATGCTTTCTCATGGCTAAGATTCCATTGTGTACATGGACGACTTCTTCTTGGTGCATTTTTCTGTTGATGCACATTTTGGTTTCTTCCAGGTTTGGCTATGGTACACCTTGCTGCAGTGCAGGATTGCCAGCCTGTGTGTTTTTGATTCTGGTCTACTCAGGTGATAGGCCCATGAGTGGGCCTACCAGATCACATGGTAGCTCCATTTTTACCCTTAAACGCACCTCCATTCTGTTCTCACGACTGGCTCTTACCAGGTTGCAACCCACCAGCAGCTAAAGGGTACGCAGTTCTCTAAAACCCCTTCAGCATTTATTTTTTGTAGACTTGTTTTGCTGATGATCATTCTGACAGCTGTCAGGTGAACGTTTGTGTACACTGGATTTGCATGGCTTTATTGATTCCTGATGTTCAGGCTTTTTCCATTCCCGTTGTTTTAAGAAAAAAGAAAGAGTGGGAGGGAGACGCAAAAGGGAGGGGATATGGAAACACGTATATGTATAACTGATTAAATTTGTTATAAAGCAAAAAATTAAAAAAAATAAAAATCAAAAATAAAAAATTTAAAAAAATTAAAAATAAATAAAAAAAAAAGAAATAAGAGAGAAGGTCCTTCAGGGAGATAAAAAAAAATTGCCATAGCTATTCATGTATTTTGACTTACATGAACTTTGGATTCAGGTTATCAAATTTGCTGAAGAAATCATTTTGTAATTTTATTGGAACTTATTAAATATGTAGCTTAACGTAAGGAGATATTTTTATTAAAATGTGCCCTTTCTTCCTTGAAAATACTCTTTATTTATTCAGATTTTCTTATTATGCCCTTCACAAAATTTCAGAATTTCTCTATAAAAATCTAACATTGAAAAAATTAATTTCTTGACATTTTATAATATTTGCGGGCTTCCCTGGTGGTGCAGTGGTTGAGAGTCTGCCTGCTGATGCAGGGGACGCGGGTTCATGCCCCGGTCCAGGAAGATCCCACATGCCGTGGAGCGTCTGGGCCCATGAGCCATGGCCACTGAGCCTGCGCATCAGGAGCCTGTGCTCTGCAGCGGGAGAGGCCACAACAGTGAGAGGCCCGTGTACCACAAAAAAAAAGTATTTATAATATTTGCTGCTCTTGAGAATGACTTGGTATAAAAAAATTGGTAAAAGACATAGTTTTGAGTTGTTATGCTGACTTTATATCTTACCGGAAATTTCTGCTGAATTATCTTATTCATAGTTTTTCCATTCCTTGCCTTGATTTTGATAAGATTATCATATCATTTGCAAATAATGACAAACTTTCTCTTCCTTTCAGAAGTGTACAATGTGGTTAACATTTTAAATTTCCAAACCACAACAGATTGACTGATGTGCAGTCTATCTGACACATTCTCTAATTCTTACACTGCTTATTCTTTTCTTATTCTATTGACTAGGACTTATAGAACAATGTGCAATAGTTGTGGTCTCCAAACTTTAACTTTAAAGTTTTATCATTAAATATATTTGCTAAAGGATCTTTAAAAAATCCTTCTCTCGTTAGGTTAAGGAATTTCCTTATTTTACTAATTTACTAAGCAGTTTTTTTTCATAGATGCCTTTTCTATAGCCATTGAAATCACCATTAAAACATGTATTAATGTGATAACATTAACAGTACCTAGATTTTTTTGCTACTCATCGTGACTTTATTTCTGCAATATGTACTACTTTATCATTATTAACAAATTTTGCGTTCAATTTACTAATAATTTATTTAGAAAGTTGGGATCTATTTTATGTGTGTGTATATGTATGTATGTAATTAAAAGTGGTGCCTAACTCTGTTCATTTAAACACTTCCATTTAATTTTACCACTTTTGTTTATTAAGTACCTGAGAAGTAAACTATCATTTCTTCATGGGGAACCTCTCTGAACTCCAGCCTAAATTAGAGCCCTTTGTTAGCCCTCTCACTGTACCCTGTATTATAACTACGTAGTTTTCTATGAAGTGGATTATTGACCGAGTCACCCACTAGGCTTTAAGTTCCATAAGGTCAGGGGATTTTATCTGTTTAACTCACTGCTGTAATCCTGGGACCTAACTTGCAATTAGTACATAGTAGACACTTTAAAAATTATCTGTGGAATGAACACATGATTAAATAAATAGTGGTTTGAAAGCTGAAAAAAAAGAAAAAAGAAAGAAAGAAAAAGAAACAGAAGACAAATGTGCATAAATTATGCCTCTTGAAACTGTCGGTTTGAAATATGGATGCCTTTGAATTTTTTTGGTCGATATACGACCCCAGGATTTGTTTTCAGTGCAGGTGTGATTTACAGGCCTGCAATTATTTTGAATATCAACTGACCATTAACGCTGGGATTAAAGCTGCTGTCGTGTGAAACGCCCACAAGGTGGCAGCTGTTCTACTTTACCAAATCTGGTTACTAGGGCAACAGAGCCTCAATGGAAGTTGTGTTCTAGGTTGTAATTTAGAATGGCGTGTGCCAGGGAAAAGCCCCTTAAGTATATGTCTCACTACTTCTTGTTCGTTTATTTAATTTAATTTTTATTTTTATCACAGCAAGTTTGATTACAATGTTTGGCTTGTTCTAGGTGTGCAAGATGTGGTTCTTTGACACATAAACATATGTCTATTCTTCCTGGAATCCTTTTCCCATGTACGTTATGACAGGATGTTGAGTAGTCTTCTCTTGGTATTCCGTAGGTCTTTGGTGATGGTATATTTCACCTGTGTTTGTATATGTCTGTTAACCCCAATATCCTAATGTATCCAATCCTCACAAATTTCCATTGGTGAACCATAAGTTTGTTGAATGAATCAGTGGTTGCCCTTCTCTGTGGAAATATCTTCACTGGTATCCATTTATAGGTAATACCTAAAAGTGATATCATACGATATGTGTCTTTCTCTTTCTGACATACTACACGTTGTGTGATTGCCTCTAGACTCATCTACAGTGCTGCAAATGACATCGTGTCCTTTTTTTCCTTGGCCAATACTCCGTCTGTACATGTACCAGTTTTCTTTGTCCACTCATATGTTGATGGACTTTTTGCTTGCTTCCATGACTTGGCAATTGTAATGCTGCGGCAATGCACATTCGCCTCCCTGTGTCTTTCCAATTCTGTCTTCTTAGGTTATAGGCCCAGGAGTGGGCCTGCTGGATCATATGGTAGAAAAATATTTACGTAGTAAAAGCACCTCCATTCTGTTCTCGTTAGTGGCTCTTACCAGGTCACATCCCACTTAAAGTTGAGGGTATGCACTTCTGCACAACACCTTCAGCATTTATTGTTTGTAGATTTTTTTTGCTGAAGTTTATTCTGACAAGTGTGAGCCGCTATATGTTTGTGGTGGGATTTGCATGCGTCTCATAATCCATTGAAATTGAGCTTTCTGGCATGTCCTTTTTTTCTTCAAACTGTGAGTAGAGCTTACCTCTTCCAATTGTTTTCGTGAAGTATGTGTGACATTTAGAAATATTTTGGCCATTACCTCCCTAATGACATTCTGAGGGCAGGTTTCATTTACAGCCCTCCAGTACTGGTGCATATGAAGTGACCCTTAGCACAGTTTTTAAAGCTGCTGTTGCAGGTCACGGCCAGAGGGTGGCAGCATTTCTGCTTTTCACAAGCTTTTAACTAGGGAAACAGACTACCTTGCAGTGGTATTTCTCGGTTATAAATTAGAGTGGAATGTGCCTGGATAAACCCCCAAAAGCTGATGTGTTTTTTTTTTTACTTTTGTTTGTTTTCTAGATTGAGTTTATTTTTTTTATTGGAGTCATATTCCATTGTGTACATGGACCACTACTTCTTTGTGCATTCCTCTGTTGATGGACATTTTCGTAGCTTCCAAGTTTTGGCTATGATAAATATTGCTGGAGGGCAGGATTGCCAGACTGTTTTTTTCTTGTTTTGCAGTACGTAGGCCACTCACTGCCATGGCCACTCCGATTGCAGAGCACAGGCTCTGGACGCACAGGCCCAGCAGCCATAGCTCACGGGACCAGCCGCTCCACGGCATGTGTGATTTTCCCGAACCGGGGCATAAACCCGTGTCCCCTGCTTCGGCGGCGGACTCTCAACCACTGCGCCACCAGTGAAGTCCAGCCTCTGTCTTTTTGATTCTCATCCTCTCAGGCGATAGGGCCAGCAGTGGGCATGCTTGATTGAATGGTAGCTCAGTACTTACCTTTTCAATGCACCTCCTTTGTGTTTTCCTTACTGGCTCTTAGCATGTCCCACGTTGAACCAAGCCTAGGCATTTTTCCACAACCCCTTCAGCATTTATTGTTTGCAGAATTTTTCCTGATGGTCATTCTGACTGTTGTGAGCTGATAGGATTTTTGTAATTTGGATTTGCTTGTCCTTAATTCTTCCTAAGGTTCATTTTTCCACACCTTTTAAAATTTCTGTTAACGAACAAATGAAAAAAACGTAGAATACAATTAACCTCTTGAAATTGTCTTCTTGAAAGGTTGCCCTCAAAATTGAATTTTTTGGTCAATATTCGCTCCCAGGATTGTTTTTGAGGGCAGGTGTCATTCACAGGCCTGTAATGAGTGTGAATATTTAGTGACCATTAGCACTGGGTTTAAAGCTGCTGTTGTGGTAGACAGCCACTAGGCGGCAGCATTTCTCCATTCACAAATCTCGTTACTAGGCCAGCAGAGCCGTTCTGGAATCCCTGTTCCTAGGTTGTAAATTAAAATGGAATGTGTCAGGAGAAAACCCCATAAGTTTATGTTACATTATTTCTTGTTTGTTGTTTTAGTTTTTTTAATAGGGGCAATGATTAGAATATTGTTTGTCCTAGGTGTACACAATCCGGTTCATTTGTGCCTAACATATATATATATATATTTATATTCATGCACAGATCCCCTTCCCATGTAAATTATTGCAGAGTGTTCCATAGACCTCCCTTGCTATATGGTCGGTCTTTTTGTTATGTGTATTTAATAGGTATTTGTACACGTATGGTAACCCTAGTCTTAATTTTTCCATTCCCCCCACCTTTCCTTTTAGATAAGCCTAGTTTGTTTTCTAAGTGTGTGAGTGTCTTTCTCTGTGCAAATATGTTCATTTGTGTCAGTTGTTAGATAATGCCTGTAAGTGATATCATAGGATATGTCTTTTGCTTTCCGACTTACCTCATGTTCTGTGATTATCTCTAGGCTCAACTATGGTGCCTGAAAGAGCAGTGTTTCATTGTTTTCCATGGCTAATATTCCATTGTGTACATGGACCACTTCTTCTTTTTCAACTGATATGGTGATGGACATTTTGGTTGCTTCCGTGTCTTGGCTATTGTGAAAATTCCTGCAGTGCAGCTGTTGAAGCCTGTGCCTTCTCGACTCTGGACTTGTCAGGTGAGAGTCTCAGCGGTGGGCCTGCTGAACGGAATGGTGGCTCAATTTTTACTTTTAAACGCAGCTCCTTTCTATTCTCATTATTGGCTGTCACCACTTTACATCTCACCAGCAGCTAGAGGGTACACAGTTCTCTAAAACACCTTCAGCATTTAATGTTTGTAGACTTGCAGCTGATGGTAGTTGACATGTGTGAGTTGGAATCATTTTGGAGGTTAGATTTGCATGAGTCTAATAATTACTGATGTTGAGCTTTTATCCATTTTCCTCTTTTTTGAAAATGAGTGAGTAAAACTTACCCCTCCATCCAATCTCCTTGAAAAATTTAACACTTTTGAATTTTTTTGGCCATTCCCTACCTCCGCACAATTTTTTAGGGCAGGTGTCCTTTACAGCCCTGAATCCTTGTGAATGTTAAGTGACCATTAGCTGTGGGTTCAAAGCCGCTCTTGTGGGAAACGGCCACAAGGCGGCAGCATTTCTACATTTCCAACTCTGGGATTTGGGGCCACAGAGCTTTCGTGGCAATCGTGGTAGTAAGCTGCGAATTAGAGTGCAATGTGCCAGTGCAAACCCCCAAGAGCTTATATCTCCTAAATTGTTGTTTGCTTTTTAAATTTAATTATCAGAGGAAATTTGATCAAAATGTAGATTCTCCGAGGTGTACAGTTTCTGGTTCATCCTATCAATGTATCTGTCTATATTCCTCTTTGGATCCATTCCCGTGTATGTTATTATAGAGTGTTGAGTAGACCTCTCTTTGTATTCCTTAGGTATTTTGTGATTATATATTTCCTATGTATTAGTATATGTCTGTTAACCCCCATATCCTAATTCATACATTCCTTACACCTTTCCATTTGGTTAAACATAATTTGGTTTTCTGAATCTATGCGTGTCCTTCTCTTGGAAATTATTTCATGGGTATCAATTCTTAGGTAACACCTATAAGTGATGTCATAGGATGTCTGTCTTACGGTTTCTTTCTTACTTCCAGTGTGGTGATTCTCGCTAGGTCCTTCTATGGTGGTGCCAACGGCACTGTTCCATGCTTTCTCATGGCTAAGATTCCATTGTGTACATGGACGACTTCTTCTTGGTGCATTTTTCTGTTGATGCACATTTTGGTTTCTTCCAGGTTTGGCTATGGTACACCTTGCTGCAGTGCAGGATTGCCAGCCTGTGTGTTTTTGATTCTGGTCTACTCAGGTGATAGGCCCATGAGTGGGCCTACCAGATCACATGGTAGCTCCATTTTTACCCTTAAACGCACCTCCATTCTGTTCTCACGACTGGCTCTTACCAGGTTGCAACCCACCAGCAGCTAAAGGGTACGCAGTTCTCTAAAACCCCTTCAGCATTTATTTTTTGTAGACTTGTTTTGCTGATGATCATTCTGACAGCTGTCAGGTGAACGTTTGTGTACACTGGATTTGCATGGCTTTATTGATTCCTGATGTTCAGCCTTTTTCCATTCCCGTTGTTTTAAGAAAAAAGAAAGAGTGGGAGGGAGACGCAAAAGGGAGGGGATATGGAAACACGTATATGTATAACTGATTAAATTTGTTATAAAGCAAAAAATTAAAAAAAATAAAAATCAAAAATAAAAAATTTAAAAAAATTAAAAATAAATAAAAAAAAAAGAAATAAGAGAGAAGGTCCTTCAGGGAGATAAAAAAAAAATTGCCATAGCTATTCATGTATTTTGACTTACATGAACTTTGGATTCAGGTTATCAAATTTGCTGAAGAAATCATTTTGTAATTTTATTGGAACTTATTAAATATGTAGCTTAACGTAAGGAGATATTTTTATTAAAATGTGCCCTTTCTTCCTTGAAAATACTCTTTATTTATTCAGATTTTCTTATTATGCCCTTCACAAAATTTCAGAATTTCTCTATAAAAATCTAACATTGAAAAAATTAATTTCTTGACATTTTATAATATTTGCGGGCTTCCCTGGTGGTGCAGTGGTTGAGAGTCTGCCTGCTGATGCAGGGGACGCGGGTTCATGCCCCGGTCCAGGAAGATCCCACATGCCGTGGAGCGTCTGGGCCCATGAGCCATGGCCACTGAGCCTGCGCATCAGGAGCCTGTGCTCTGCAGCGGGAGAGGCCACAACAGTGAGAGGCCCGTGTACCACAAAAAAAAAGTATTTATAATATTTGCTGCTCTTGAGAATGACTTGGTATAAAAAATTGGTAAAAGACATAGTTTGAGTTGTTATGCTGACTTTATATCTTACCGGAAATTTCTGCTGAATTATCTTATTCATAGTTTTTCCATTCCTTGCCTTGATTTTGATAAGATTATCATATCATTTGCAAATAATGACAAACTTTCTCTTCCTTTCAGAAGTGGACAATGTGGTTAACATTTTAAATTTCCAAACCACAACAGATTGACTGATGTGCAGTCTATCTGACACATTCTCTAATTCTTACACTGCTTATTCTTTTCTTATTCTATTGACTAGGACTTATAGAACAATGTGCAATAGTTGTGGTCTCCAAACTTTAACTTTAAAGTTTTATCATTAAATATATTTGCTAAAGGATCTTTAAAAAATCCTTCTCTCGTTAGGTTAAGGAATTTCCTTATTTTACTAATTTACTAAGCAGTTTTTTTTCATAGATGCCTTTTCTATAGCCATTGAAATCACCATTAAAACATGTATTAATGTGATAACATTAACAGTACCTAGATTTTTTTGCTACTCATCGTGACTTTATTTCTGCAATATGTACTACTTTATCATTATTAACAAATTTTGCGTTCAATTTACTAATAATTTATTTAGAAAGTTGGGATCTATTTTATGTGTGTGTATATGTATGTATGTAATTAAAAGTGGTGCCTAACTCTGTTC
This sequence comes from Mesoplodon mirus, assembly GCF_964341445.2. NCBI lineage: Eukaryota > Metazoa > Chordata > Mammalia > Artiodactyla > Ziphiidae > Mesoplodon > Mesoplodon mirus. The sequence goes on from NC_138981.1 coordinate 147,470,281, forward strand.
ATTTAAACACTTCCATTTAATTTTACCACTTTTGTTTATTAAGTACCTGAGAAGTAAACTATCATTTCTTCATGGGGAACCTCTCTGAACTCCAGCCTAAATTAGAGCCCTTTGTTAGCCCTCTCACTGTACCCTGTATTATAACTACGTAGTTTTCTATGAAGTGGATTATTGACCGAGTCACCCACTAGGCTTTAAGTTCCATAAGGTCAGGGGATTTTATCTGTTTAACTCACTGCTGTAATCCTGGGACCTAACTTGCAATTAGTACATAGTAGACACTTTAAAAATTATCTGTGGAATGAACACATGATTAAATAAATAGTGGTTTGAAAGCTGAAAAAAAAAAGAAAAAAGAAAGAAAGAAAAAGAAACAGAAGACAAATGTGCATAAATTATGCCTCTTGAAACTGTCGGTTTGAAATATGGATGCCTTTGAATTTTTTTGGTCGATATACGACCCCAGGATTTGTTTTCAGTGCAGGTGTGATTTACAGGCCTGCAATTATTTTGAATATCAACTGAGCATTAACGCTGGGATTAAAGCTGCTGTCGTGTGAAACGCCCACAAGGTGGCAGCTGTTCTACTTTACCAAATCTGGTTACTAGGGCAACAGAGCCTCAATGGAAGTTGTGTTCTAGGTTGTAATTTAGAATGGCGTGTGCCAGGGAAAAGCCCCTTAAGTATATGTCTCACTACTTCTTGTTCGTTTATTTAATTTAATTTTTATTTTTATCACAGCAAGTTTGATTACAAAGTTTGGCTTGTTCTAGGTGTGCAAGATGTGGTTCTTTGACACATAAACATATGTCTATTCTTCCTGGAATCCTTTTCCCATGTACGTTATGACAGGATGTTGAGTAGTCTTCTCTTGGTATTCCGTAGGTCTTTGGTGATGATATATTTCACCTGTGTTTGTATATGTCTGTTAACCCCAATATCCTAATGTATCCAATCCTCACAAATTTCCATTGGTGAACCATAAGTTTGTTGAATGAATCAGTGGTTGCCCTTCTCTGTGGAAATATCTTCACTGGTATCCATTTATAGGTAATACCTAAAAGTGATATCATACGATATGTGTCTTTCTCTTTCTGACATACTACACGTTGTGTGATTGCCTCTAGACTCATCTACAGTGCTGCAAATGACATCGTGTCCTTTTTTTCCTTGGCCAATACTCCGTCTGTACATGTACCAGTTTTCTTTGTCCACTCATATGTTGATGGACTTTTTGGTTGCTTCCATGACTTGGCAATTGTAATGCTGCGGCAATGCACATTCGCCTCCCTGTGTCTTTCCAATTCTGTCTTCTTAGGTTATAGGCCCAGGAGTGGGCCTGCTGGATCATATGGTAGAAAAATATTTACGTAGTAAAAGCACCTCCATTCTGTTCTCGTTAGTGGCTCTTACCAGGTCACATCCCACTTAAAGTTGAGGGTATGCACTTCTGCACAACACCTTCAGCATTTATTGTTTGTAGATTTTTTTTGCTGAAGTTTATTCTGACAAGTGTGAGCCGCTATATGTTTGTGGTGGGATTTGCATGCGTCTCATAATCCATTGAAATTGAGCTTTCTGGCATGTCCTTTTTTTCTTCAAACTGTGAGTAGAGCTTACCTCTTCCAATTGTTTTCGTGAAGTATGTGTGACATTTAGAAATATTTTGGCCATTACCTCCCTAATGACATTCTGAGGGCAGGTTTCATTTACAGCCCTCCAGTACTGGTGCATATGAAGTGACCCTTAGCACAGTTTTTAAAGCTGCTGTTGCAGGTCACGGCCAGAGGGTGGCAGCATTTCTGCTTTTCACAAGCTTTTAACTAGGGAAACAGACTACCTTGCAGTGGTATTTCTCGGTTATAAATTAGAGTGGAATGTGCCTGGATAAACCCCCAAAAGCTGATGTGTTTTTTTTTTTACTTTTGTTTGTTTTCTAGATTGAGTTTATTTTTTTTATTGGAGTCATATTCCATTGTGTACATGGACCACTACTTCTTTGTGCATTCCTCTGTTGATGGACATTTTCGTAGCTTCCAAGTTTTGGCTATGATAAATATTGCTGGAGGGCAGGATTGCCAGACTGTTTTTTTCTTGTTTTGCAGTACGTAGGCCACTCACTGCCATGGCCACTCCGATTGCAGAGCACAGGCTCTGGACGCACAGGCCCAGCAGCCATAGCTCACGGGACCAGCCGCTCCACGGCATGTGTGATTTTCCCGAACCGGGGCATAAACCCGTGTCCCCTGCTTCGGCGGCGGACTCTCAACCACTGCGCCACCAGTGAAGTCCAGCCTCTGTCTTTTTGATTCTCATCCTCTCAGGCGATAGGGCCAGCAGTGGGCATGCTTGATTGAATGGTAGCTCAGTACTTACCTTTTCAATGCACCTCCTTTGTGTTTTCCTTACTGGCTCTTAGCATGTCCCACGTTGAACCAAGCCTAGGCATTTTTCCACAACCCCTTCAGCATTTATTGTTTGCAGAATTTTTCCTGATGGTCATTCTGACTGTTGTGAGCTGATAGGATTTTTGTAATTTGGATTTGCTTGTCCTTAATTCTTCCTAAGGTTCATTTTTCCACACCTTTTAAAATTTCTGTTAACGAACAAATGAAAAAAACGTAGAATACAATTAACCTCTTGAAATTGTCTTCTTGAAAGGTTGCCCTCAAAATTGAATTTTTTGGTCAATATTCGCTCCCAGGATTGTTTTTGAGGGCAGGTGTCATTCACAGGCCTGTAATGAGTGTGAATATTTAGTGACCATTAGCACTGGGTTTAAAGCTGCTGTTGTGGTAGACAGCCACTAGGCGGCAGCATTTCTCCATTCACAAATCTCGTTACTAGGCCAGCAGAGCCGTTCTGGAATCCCTGTTCCTAGGTTGTAAATTAAAATGGAATGTGTCAGGAGAAAACCCCATAAGTTTATGTTACATTATTTCTTGTTTGTTGTTTTAGTTTTTTTAATAGGGGCAATGATTAGAATATTGTTTGTCCTAGGTGTACACAATCCGGTTCATTTGTGCCTAACATATATATATATATATTTATATTCATGCACAGATCCCCTTCCCATGTAAATTATTGCAGAGTGTTCCATAGACCTCCCTTGCTATATGGTCGGTCTTTTTGTTATGTGTATTTAATAGGTATTTGTACACGTATGGTAACCCTAGTCTTAATTTTTCCATTCCCCCCACCTTTCCTTTTAGATAAGCCTAGTTTGTTTTCTAAGTGTGTGAGTGTCTTTCTCTGTGCAAATATGTTCATTTGTGTCAGTTGTTAGATAATGCCTGTAAGTGATATCATAGGATATGTCTTTTGCTTTCCAACTTACCTCATGTTCTGTGATTATCTCTAGGCTCAACTATGGTGCCTGAAAGAGCAGTGTTTCATTGTTTTCCATGGCTAATATTCCATTGTGTACATGGACCACTTCTTCTTTTTCAACTGATATGGTGATGGACATTTTGGTTGCTTCCGTGTCTTGGCTATTGTGAAAATTCCTGCAGTGCAGCTGTTGAAGCCTGTGCCTTCTCGACTCTGGACTTGTCAGGTGAGAGTCTCAGCGGTGGGCCTGCTGAACGGAATGGTGGCTCAATTTTTACTTTTAAACGCAGCTCCTTTCTATTCTCATTATTGGCTGTCACCACTTTACATCTCACCAGCAGCTAGAGGGTACACAGTTCTCTAAAACACCTTCAGCATTTAATGTTTGTAGACTTGCAGCTGATGGTAGTTGACATGTGTGAGTTGGAATCATTTTGGAGGTTAGATTTGCATGAGTCTAATAATTACTGATGTTGAGCTTTTATCCATTTTCCTCTTTTTTGAAAATGAGTGAGTAAAACTTACCCCTCCATCCAATCTCCTTGAAAAATTTAACACTTTTGAATTTTTTTGGCCATTCCCTACCTCCGCACAATTTTTTAGGGCAGGTGTCCTTTACAGCCCTGAATCCTTGTGAATGTTAAGTGACCATTAGCTGTGGGTTCAAAGCCGCTCTTGTGGGAAACGGCCACAAGGCGGCAGCATTTCTACATTTCCAACTCTGGGATTTGGGGCCACAGAGCTTTCGTGGCAATCGTGGTAGTAAGCTGCGAATTAGAGTGCAATGTGCCAGTGCAAACCCCCAAGAGCTTATATCTCCTAAATTGTTGTTTGCTTTTTAAATTTAATTATCAGAGGAAATTTGATCAAAATGTAGATTCTCCGAGGTGTACAGTTTCTGGTTCATCCTATCAATGTATCTGTCTATATTCCTCTTTGGATCCATTCCCATGTATGTTATTATAGAGTGTTGAGTAGACCTCTCTTTGTATTCCTTAGGTATTTTGTGATTATATATTTCCTATGTATTAGTATATGTCTGTTAACCCCCATATCCTAATTCATACATTCCTTACACCTTTCCATTTGGTTAAACATAATTTGGTTTTCTGAATCTATGCGTGTCCTTCTCTTGGAAATTATTTCATGGGTATCAATTCTTAGGTAACACCTATAAGTGATGTCATAGGATGTCTGTCTTACGGTTTCTTTCTTACTTCCAGTGTGGTGATTCTCGCTAGGTCCTTCTATGGTGGTGCCAACGGCACTGTTCCATGCTTTCTCATGGCTAAGATTCCATTGTGTACATGGACGACTTCTTCTTGGTGCATTTTTCTGTTGATGCACATTTTGGTTTCTTCCAGGTTTGGCTATGGTACACCTTGCTGCAGTGCAGGATTGCCAGCCTGTGTGTTTTTGATTCTGGTCTACTCAGGTGATAGGCCCATGAGTGGGCCTACCAGATCACATGGTAGCTCCATTTTTACCCTTAAACGCACCTCCATTCTGTTCTCACGACTGGCTCTTACCAGGTTGCAACCCACCAGCAGCTAAAGGGTACGCAGTTCTCTAAAACCCCTTCAGCATTTATTTTTTGTAGACTTGTTTTGCTGATGATCATTCTGACAGCTGTCAGTTGAACGTTTGTGTACACTGGATTTGCATGGCTTTATTGATTCCTGATGTTCAGCCTTTTTCCATTCCCGTTGTTTTAAGAAAAAAGAAAGAGTGGGAGGGAGACGCAAAAGGGAGGGGATATGGAAACACGTATATGTATAACTGATTAAATTTGTTATAAAGCAAAAAATTAAAAAAAATAAAAATCAAAAATAAAAAATTTAAAAAAATTAAAAATAAATAAAAAAAAAAGAAATAAGAGAGAAGGTCCTTCAGGGAGATAAAAAAAAAATTGCCATAGCTATTCATGTATTTTGACTTACATGAACTTTGGATTCAGGTTATCAAATTTGCTGAAGAAATCATTTTGTAATTTTATTGGAACTTATTAAATATGTAGCTTAACGTAAGGAGATATTTTTATTAAAATGTGCCCTTTCTTCCTTGAAAATACTCTTTATTTATTCAGATTTTCTTATTATGCCCTTCACAAAATTTCAGAATTTCTCTATAAAAATCTAACATTGAAAAAATTAATTTCTTGACATTTTATAATATTTGCGGGCTTCCCTGGTGGTGCAGTGGTTGAGAGTCTGCCTGCTGATGCAGGGGACGCGGGTTCATGCCCCGGTCCAGGAAGATCCCACATGCCGTGGAGCGTCTGGGCCCATGAGCCATGGCCACTGAGCCTGCGCATCAGGAGCCTGTGCTCTGCAGCGGGAGAGGCCACAACAGTGAGAGGCCCGTGTACCACAAAAAAAAAGTATTTATAATATTTGCTGCTCTTGAGAATGACTTGGTATAAAAAATTGGTAAAAGACATAGTTTTGAGTTGTTATGCTGACTTTATATCTTACCGGAAATTTCTGCTGAATTATCTTATTCATAGTTTTTCCATTCCTTGCCTTGATTTTGATAAGATTATCATATCATTTGCAAATAATGACAAACTTTCTCTTCCTTTCAGAAGTGGACAATGTGGTTAACATTTTAAATTTCCAAACCACAACAGATTGACTGATGTGCAGTCTATCTGACACATTCTCTAATTCTTACACTGCTTATTCTTTTCTTATTCTATTGACTAGGACTTATAGAACAATGTGCAATAGTTGTGGTCTCCAAACTTTAACTTTAAAGTTTTATCATTAAATATATTTGCTAAAGGATCTTTAAAAAATCCTTCTCTCGTTAGGTTAAGGAATTTCCTTATTTTACTAATTTACTAAGCAGTTTTTTTTCATAGATGCCTTTTCTATAGCCATTGAAATCACCATTAAAACATGTATTAATGTGATAACATTAACAGTACCTAGATTTTTTTGCTACTCATCGTGACTTTATTTCTGCAATATGTACTACTTTATCATTATTAACAAATTTTGCGTTCAATTTACTAATAATTTATTTAGAAAGTTGGGATCTATTTTATGTGTGTGTATATGTATGTATGTAATTAAAAGTGGTGCCTAACTCTGTTCATTTAAACACTTCCATTTAATTTTACCACTTTTGTTTATTAAGTACCTGAGAAGTAAACTATCATTTCTTCATGGGGAACCTCTCTGAACTCCAGCCTAAATTAGAGCCCTTTGTTAGCCCTCTCACTGTACCCTGTATTATAACTACGTAGTTTTCTATGAAGTGGATTATTGACCGAGTCACCCACTAGGCTTTAAGTTCCATAAGGTCAGGGGATTTTATCTGTTTAACTCACTGCTGTAATCCTGGGACCTAACTTGCAATTAGTACATAGTAGACACTTTAAAAATTATCTGTGGAATGAACACATGATTAAATAAATAGTGGTTTGAAAGCTGAAAAAAAAAGAAAAAAGAAAGAAAGAAAAAGAAACAGAAGACAAATGTGCATAAATTATGCCTCTTGAAACTGTCGGTTTGAAATATGGATGCCTTTGAATTTTTTTGGTCGATATACGACCCCAGGATTTGTTTTCAGTGCAGGTGTGATTTACAGGCCTGCAATTATTTTGAATATCAACTGAGCATTAACGCTGGGATTAAAGCTGCTGTCGTGTGAAACGCCCACAAGGTGGCAGCTGTTCTACTTTACCAAATCTGGTTACTAGGGCAACAGAGCCTCAATGGAAGTTGTGTTCTAGGTTGTAATTTAGAATGGCGTGTGCCAGGGAAAAGCCCCTTAAGTATATGTCTCACTACTTCTTGTTCGTTTATTTAATTTAATTTTTATTTTTATCACAGCAAGTTTGATTACAATGTTTGGCTTGTTCTAGGTGTGCAAGATGTGGTTCTTTGACACATAAACATATGTCTATTCTTCCTGGAATCCTTTTCCCATGTACGTTATGACAGGATGTTGAGTAGTCTTCTCTTGGTATTCCGTAGGTCTTTGGTGATGATATATTTCACCTGTGTTTGTATATGTCTGTTAACCCCAATATCCTAATGTATCCAATCCTCACAAATTTCCATTGGTGAACCATAAGTTTGTTGAATGAATCAGTGGTTGCCCTTCTCTGTGGAAATATCTTCACTGGTATCCATTTATAGGTAATACCTAAAAGTGATATCATACGATATGTGTCTTTCTCTTTCTGACATACTACACGTTGTGTGATTGCCTCTAGACTCATCTACAGTGCTGCAAATGACATCGTGTCCTTTTTTTCCTTGTCCAATACTCCGTCTGTACATGTACCAGTTTTCTTTGTCCACTCATATGTTGATGGACTTTTTGCTTGCTTCCATGACTTGGCAATTGTAATGCTGTGGCAATGCACATTTGCCTCCCTGTGTCTTTCCAATTCTGTCTTCTTAGGTTATAGGCCCAGGAGTGGGCCTGCTGGATCATATGGTAGAAAAATATTTACGTAGTAAAAGCACCTCCATTCTGTTCTCGTTAGTGGCTCTTACCAGGTCACATCCCACTTAAAGTTGAGGGTATGCACTTCTGCACAACACATTCAGCATTTATTGTTTGTAGTTTTTTTTTGCTGAAGTTTATTCTGACAAGTGTGAGCCGCTATATGTTTGTGGTGGGATTTGCATGCGTCTCATAATCCATTGAAATTGAGCTTTCTGGCATGTCCTTTTTTTCTTCAAACTGTGAGTAGAGCTTACCTCTTCCAATTGTTTTCGTGAAGTATGTGTGACATTTAGAAATATTTTGGCCATTACCTCCCTAATGACATTCTGAGGGCAGGTTTCATTTACAGCCCTCCAGTACTGGTGCATATGAAGTGACCCTTAGCTCAGTTTTTAAAGCTGCTGTTGCAGGTCACGGCCAGAGGGTGGCAGCATTTCTGCTTTTCACAAGCTTTTAACTAGGGAAACAGACTACCTTGCAGTGGTATTTCTCGGTTATAAATTAGAGTGGAATGTGCCTGGATAAACCCCCAAAAGCTGATGTGTTTTTTTTTTTACTTTTGTTTGTTTTCTAGATTGAGTATATTTTTTTTATTGGAGTCATATTCCATTGTGTACATGGACCACTTCTTCTTTGTGCATTCCTCTGTTGATGGACATTTTCGTAGCTTCCAAGTTTTGGCTATGATAAATATTGCTGGAGGGCAGGATTGCCAGACTGTTTTTTTCTTGTTTTGCAGTACGTAGGCCACTCACTGCCATGGCCACTCCGATTGCAGAGCACATGCTCTGGACGCACAGGCCCAGCAGCCATAGCTCACGGGACCAGCCGCTCCACGGCATGTGTGATTTTCCCGAACCGGGGCATAAACCCGTGTCCCCTGCTTCGGCGGTGGACTCTCAACCACTGCGCCACCAGTGAAGTCCAGCCTGTGTCTTTTTGATTCTCATCCTCTCAGGCGATAGGGCCAGCAGTGGGCATGCTTGATTGAATGGTAGCTCAGTACTTACCTTTTCAATGCACCTCCTTTGTGTTTTCCTTACTGGCTCTTAGCATGTCCCACGATGAACCAAGCCTAGGCATTTTTCCACAACCCCTTCAGCATTTATTGTTTGCAGAATTTTTGCTGATGGTCATTCTGACTGTTGTGAGCTGATAGGATTTTTGTAATTTGGATTTGCATGTCCTTAATTCTTCCTAAGGTTCATTTTTCCACACCTTTTAAAATTTCTGTTAACGAACAAATGAAAAAAACGTAGAATACAATTAACCTCTTGAAATTGTCTTCTTGAAAGGTTGCCCTCAAAATTGAATTTTTTGGTCAATATTCGCTCCCAGGATTGTTTTTGAGGGCAGGTGTCATTCACAGGCCTGTAATGAGTGTGAATATTTAGTGACCATTAGCACTGGGTTGAAAGCTGCTGTTGTGGTAAACAGCCACTAGGCGGCAGCATTTCTCCATTCACAAATCTCGTTACTAGGCCAGCAGAGCCGTTCTGGAATCCCTGTTCCTAGGTTGTAAATTAAAATGGAATGTGTCAGGAGAAAACCCCATAAGTTTATGTTACATTATTTCTTGTTTGTTGTTTTAGTTTTTTTAATAGGGGCAATGATAAGAATATTGTTTGTCCTAGGTGTACACAATCCGGTTCATTTGTGCCTAACATATATATATATATATATATATATATATATATATATATATATATATATATATATATATGTATATATATATATATATATATATATGTATATATATATATATATATATATATATATATATATATATATATATATATATATATATTCATGCACAGATCCCCTTCCCATGTAAATTATTGCAGAGTGTTCCATAGACCTCCCTTGCTATATGGTCGGTCTTTTTGTTATGTGTATTTAATAGGTATTTGTACACGTATGGTAACCCTAGTCTTAATTTTTCCATTCCCCCCACCTTTCCTTTTAGATAAGCCTAGTTTGTTTTCTAAGTGTGTGAGTGTCTTTCTCTGTGCAAATATGTTCATTTGTGTCAGTTGTTAGATAATGCCTGTAAGTGATATCATAGGATATGTCTTTTGCTTTCCGACTTACCTCATGTTCTGTGATTATCTCTAGGCTCAACTATGGTGCCTGAAAGAGCAGTGTTTCATTGTTTTCCATGGCTAATATTCCATTGTGTACATGGACCACTTCTTCTTTTTCAACTGATATGGTGATGGACATTTTGGTTGCTTCCGTGTCTTGGCTATTGTGAAAATTCCTGCAGTGCAGCTGTTGAAGCCTGTGCCTTCTCGACTCTGGACTTGTCAGGTGAGAGTCTCAGCGGTGGGCCTGCTGAACGGAATGGTGGCTCAATTTTTACTTTTAAACGCAGCTCCTTTCTATTCTCATTATTGGCTGTCACCACTTTACGTCTCACCAGCAGCTAGAGGGTACACAGTTCTCTAAAACACCTTCAGCATTTAATGTTTGTAGACTTGCAGCTGATGGTAGTTGACATGTGTGAGTTGGAATCATTTTGGAGGTTAGATTTGCATGAGTCTAATAATTACTGATGTTGAGCTTTTATCCATTTTCCTCTTTTTTGAAAATGAGTGAGTAAAACTTACCCCTCCATCCAATCTCCTTGAAAAATTTAACACTTTTGAATTTTTTTGGCCATTCCCTACCTCCGCACAATTTTTTAGGGCAGGTGTCCTTTACAGCCCTGAATCCTTGTGAATGTTAAGTGACCATTAGCTGTGGGTTCAAAGCCGCTCTTGTGGGAAACGGCCACAAGGCGGCAGCATTTCTACATTTCCAACTCTGGGATTTGGGGCCACAGAGCTTTCGTGGCAATCGTGGTAGTAAGCTGCGAATTAGAGTGCAATGTGCCAGTGCAAACCCCCAAGAGCTTATATCTCCTAAATTGTTGTTTGCTTTTTAAATTTAATTATCAGAGGAAATTTGATCAAAATGTAGATTCTCCGAGGTGTACAGTTTCTGGTTCATCCTATCAATGTATCTGTCTATATTCCTCTTTGGATCCATTCCCGTGTATGTTATTATAGAGTGTTGAGTAGACCTCTCTTTGTATTCCTTAGGTATTTTGTGATTATATATTTCCTATGTATTAGTATATGTCTGTTAACCCCCATATCCTAATTCATACATTCCTTACACCTTTCCATTTGGTTAAACATAATTTGGTTTTCTGAATCTATGCGTGTCCTTCTCTTGGAAATTATTTCATGGGTATCAATTCTTAGGTAACACCTATAAGTGATGTCATAGGATGTCTGTCTTACGGTTTCTTTCTTACTTCCAGTGTGGTGATTCTCGCTAGGTCCTTCTATGGTGGTGCCAACGGCACTGTTCCATGCTTTCTCATGGCTAAGATTCCATTGTGTACATGGACGACTTCTTCTTGGTGCATTTTTCTGTTGATGCACATTTTGGTTTCTTCCAGGTTTGGCTATGGTACACCTTGCTGCAGTGCAGGATTGCCAGCCTGTGTGTTTTTGATTCTGGTCTACTCAGGTGATAGGCCCATGAGTGGGCCTACCAGATCACATGGTAGCTCCATTTTTACCCTTAAACGCACCTCCATTCTGTTCTCACGACTGGCTCTTACCAGGTTGCAACCCACCAGCAGCTAAAGGGTACGCAGTTCTCTAAAACCCCTTCAGCATTTATTTTTTGTAGACTTGTTTTGCTGATGATCATTCTGACAGCTGTCAGGTGAACGTTTGTGTACACTGGATTTGCATGGCTTTATTGATTCCTGATGTTCAGCCTTTTTCCATTCCCGTTGTTTTAAGAAAAAAGAAAGAGTGGGAGGGAGACGCAAAAGGGAGGGGATATGGAAACACGTATATGTATAACTGATTAAATTTGTTATAAAGCAAAAAATTAAAAAAAATAAAAATCAAAAATAAAAAATTTAAAAAAATTAAAAATAAATAAAAAAAAAAGAAATAAGAGAGAAGGTCCTTCAGGGAGATAAAAAAAAATTGCCATAGCTATTCATGTATTTTGACTTACATGAACTTTGGATTCAGGTTATCAAATTTGCTGAAGAAATCATTTTGTAATTTTATTGGAACTTATTAAATATGTAGCTTAACGTAAGGAGATATTTTTATTAAAATGTGCCCTTTCTTCCTTGAAAATACTCTTTATTTATTCAGATTTTCTTATTATGCCCTTCACAAAATTTCAGAATTTCTCTATAAAAATCTAACATTGAAAAAATTAATTTCTTGACATTTTATAATATTTGCGGGCTTCCCTGGTGGTGCAGTGGTTGAGAGTCTGCCTGCTGATGCAGGGGACGCGGGTTCATGCCCCGGTCCAGGAAGATCCCACATGCCGTGGAGCGTCTGGGCCCATGAGCCATGGCCACTGAGCCTGCGCATCAGGAGCCTGTGCTCTGCAGCGGGAGAGGCCACAACAGTGAGAGGCCCGTGTACCACAAAAAAAAAGTATTTATAATATTTGCTGCTCTTGAGAATGACTTGGTATAAAAAATTGGTAAAAGACATAGTTTTGAGTTGTTATGCTGACTTTATATCTTACCGGAAATTTCTGCTGAATTATCTTATTCATAGTTTTTCCATTCCTTGCCTTGATTTTGATAAGATTATCATATCATTTGCAAATAATGACAAACTTTCTCTTCCTTTCAGAAGTGGACAATGTGGTTAACATTTTAAATTTCCAAACCACAACAGATTGACTGATGTGCAGTCTATCTGACACATTCTCTAATTCTTACACTGCTTATTCTTTTCTTATTCTATTGACTAGGACTTATAGAACAATGTGCAATAGTTGTGGTCTCCAAACTTTAACTTTAAAGTTTTATCATTAAATATATTTGCTAAAGGATCTTTAAAAAATCCTTCTCTCGTTAGGTTAAGGAATTTCCTTATTTTACTAATTTACTAAGCAGTTTTTTTTCATAGATGCCTTTTCTATAGCCATTGAAATCACCATTAAAACATGTATTAATGTGATAACATTAACAGTACCTAGATTTTTTTGCTACTCATCGTGACTTTATTTCTGCAATATGTACTACTTTATCATTATTAACAAATTTTGCGTTCAATTTACTAATAATTTATTTAGAAAGTTGGGATCTATTTTATGTGTGTGTATATGTATGTATGTAATTAAAAGTGGTGCCTAACTCTGTTCATTTAAACACTTCCATTTAATTTTACCACTTTTGTTTATTAAGTACCTGAGAAGTAAACTATCATTTCTTCATGGGGAACCTCTCTGAACTCCAGCCTAAATTAGAGCCCTTTGTTAGCCCTCTCACTGTACCCTGTATTATAACTACGTAGTTTTCTATGAAGTGGATTATTGACCGAGTCACCCACTAGGCTTTAAGTTCCATAAGGTCAGGGGATTTTATCTGTTTAACTCACTGCTGTAATCCTGGGACCTAACTTGCAATTAGTACATAGTAGACACTTTAAAAATTATCTGTGGAATGAACACATGATTAAATAAATAGTGGTTTGAAAGCTGAAAAAAAAAGAAAAAAGAAAGAAAGAAAAAGAAACAGAAGACAAATGTGCATAAATTATGCCTCTTGAAACTGTCGGTTTGAAATATGGATGCCTTTGAATTTTTTTGGTCGATATACGACCCCAGGATTTGTTTTCAGTGCAGGTGTGATTTACAGGCCTGCAATTATTTTGAATATCAACTGAGCATTAACGCTGGGATTAAAGCTGCTGTCGTGTGAAACGCCCACAAGGTGGCAGCTGTTCTACTTTACCAAATCTGGTTACTAGGGCAACAGAGCCTCAATGGAAGTTGTGTTCTAGGTTGTAATTTAGAATGGCGTGTGCCAGGGAAAAGCCCCTTAAGTATATGTCTCACTACTTCTTGTTCGTTTATTTAATTTAATTTTTATTTTTATCACAGCAAGTTTGATTACAATGTTTGGCTTGTTCTAGGTGTGCAAGATGTGGTTCTTTGACACATAAACATATGTCTATTCTTCCTGGAATCCTTTTCCCATGTACGTTATGACAGGATGTTGAGTAGTCTTCTCTTGGTATTCCGTAGGTCTTTGGTGATGATATATTTCACCTGTGTTTGTATATGTCTGTTAACCCCAATATCCTAATGTATCCAATCCTCACAAATTTCCATTGGTGAACCATAAGTTTGTTGAATGAATCAGTGGTTGCCCTTCTCTGTGGAAATATCTTCACTGGTATCCATTTATAGGTAATACCTAAAAGTGATATCATACGATATGTGTCTTTCTCTTTCTGACATACTACACGTTGTGTGATTGCCTCTAGACTCATCTACAGTGCTGCAAATGACATCGTGTCCTTTTTTTCCTTGTCCAATACTCCGTCTGTACATGTACCAGTTTTCTTTGTCCACTCATATGTTGATGGACTTTTTGCTTGCTTCCAGGACTTGGCAATTGTAATGCTGCGGCAATGCACATTCGCCTCCCTGTGTCTTTCCAATTCTGTCTTCTTAGGTTATAGGCCCAGGAGTGGGCCTGCTGGATCATATGGTAGAAAAATATTTACGTAGTAAAAGCACCTCCATTCTGTTCTCGTTAGTGGCTCTTACCAGGTCACATCCCACTTAAAGTTGAGGGTATGCACTTCTGCACAACACCTTCAGCATTTATTGTTTGTAGTTTTTTTTTTGCTGAAGTTTATTCTGACAAGTGTGAGCTGCTATATGTTTGTGGTTGGATTTGCATTCGTCTCATAATCCATTGAAATTGAGCTTTCTGGCATGTCCTTTTTTTATTCAAACTGTGAGAAGAGCTTACCTCTTCCAATTGTTTTCGTGAAGTATGTGTGACATTTAGAAATATTTTGGCCATTACCTCCCTAATGACATTCTGAGGGCAGGTTTCATTTACAGCCCTCCAGTACTGGTGCATATGAAGTGACCCTTAGCACAGTTTTTAAAGCTGCTGTTGCAGGTCACTGCCAGAGGGTGGCAGCATTTCTGCTTTTCACAAGCTTTTAACTAGGGAAACAGACTACCTTGCAGTGGTATTTCTCGGTTATAAATTAGAGTGGAATGTGCCTGGATAAACCCCCAAAGGTGATGTGGTTTTTTTTTTTTACTTTTGTTTGTTTTCTAGATTGAGTTTATATTTTTTTATTGGAGTCATATTCCATTGTGTACATGGACCACTTCTTCTTTGTGCATTCCTCTGTTGATGGACATTTTCGTAGCTTCCAAGTTTTGGCTATGATAAATATTGCTGGAGGGCAGGATTGCCAGGCTGTTTTTTTCTTGTTTTGCAGTACGTAGGCCACTCACTGCCATGGCCACTCCGATTGCAGAGCACAGGCTCTGGACGCACAGGCCCAGCAGCCATAGCTCACGGGACCAGCCGCTCCACGGCATGTGTGATTTTCCCGAACCAGGGCATAAACCCGTGTCCCCTGCTTCGGCGGCGGACTCTCAACCACTGCGCCACCAGTGAAGTCCAGCCTGTGTCTTTTTGATTCTAATCCTCTCAGGCGATAGGGCCAGCAGTGGGCATGCTTGATTGAATGGTAGCTCAGTACTTACCTTTTCAATGCACCTCCTTTGTGTTTTCCTTACTGGCTCTTAGCATGTCCCACGTTGAACCAAGCCTAGGCATTTTTCCACAACCCCTTCAGCATTTATTGTTTGCAGAATTTTTGCTGATGGTCATTCTGACTGTTGTGAGCTGATAGGATTTTTGTAATTTGGATTTGCATGTCCTTAATTGTTTCTAAGGTTCATTTTTCCACACCTTTTAAAATTTCTGTTAATGAACAAATGAAAAAAACGTAGAATACAATTAACCTCTTGAAATTGTCTTCTTGAAAGGTTGCCCTCAAAATTGAATGTTTTGGTCAATATTCGCTCCCAGGATTGTTTTTGAGGGCAGGTGTCATTCACAGGCCTGTAATGAGTGTGAATATTTAGTGACCATTAGCACTGGGTTTAAAGCTGCTGTTGTGTAAGCAGCCACTAGGCGGCAGCATTTCTCCATTCACAAATCTCGTTACTAGGGCAGCAGAGCCGTTCTGGAATCCCTGTTCCTATGTTGTAAATTAAAATGGAATGTGCCAGGAGAAAACCCCATAAGTTTATGTTACATTATTTCTTGTTTGTTGTTTTAGTTTTTTTAATAGGGGCAATGATTAGAATATTGTTTGTCCTAGGTGTACACAATCTGGTTCATTTGTGCCTAACATATATATATATATATATATATATATATATATATATATATATATATATATATATATATATATATATATATATATATATATATATATATATATATATATATATATATATATTCATGCACAGATCCCCTTCCCATGTAAATTATTGCAGAGTGTTCCATAGACCTCCCTTGCTATATGGTCGGTCTTTTTCTTATGTGTATTTAATAGGTATTTGTACACGTATGGTAACCCTAATCTTAATTTTTCCATTCCCCCCACCTTTCCTTTTAGATAAGCCTAGTTTGTTTTCTAAGTGTGTGAGTGTCTTTCTCTGTGCAAATATGTTCATTTGTGTCAGTTGTTAGATAATGCCTGTAAGTGATATCATAGGATATGTCTTTTGCTTTCCGACTTACCTCATGTTCTGTGATTATCTCTAGGCTCAACTATGGTGCCTGAAAGAGCAGTGTTTCATTGTTTTCCATGGCTAATATTCCATTGTGTACATGGACCACTTCTTCTTTTTCAACTGATATGGTGATGGACATTTTGGTTGCTTCCGTGTCTTGGCTATTGTGAAAATTCCTGCAGTGCAGCTGTTGAAGCCTGTGCCTTCTCGACTCTGGACTTGTCAGGTGAGAGTCTCAGCGGTGGGCCTGCTGAACGGAATGGTGGCTCAATTTTTACTTTTAAACGCAGCTCCTTTCTATTCTCATTATTGGCTGTCACCACTTTACATCTCACCAGCAGCTAGAGGGTACACAGTTCTCTAAAACACCTTCAGCATTTAATGTTTGTAGACTTGCAGCTGATGGTAGTTGACATGTGTGAGTTGGAATCACTTTGGAGGTTAGATTTGCATGAGTCTAATAATTACTGATGTTGAGCTTTTATCCATTTTCCTCTTTTTTGAAAATGAGTGAGTAAAACTTACCCCTCCATCCAATCTCCTTGAAAAATTTAACACTTGAATTTTTTTGGCCATTCCCTACCTCCACACAATTTTTTAGGGCAGGTGCCCTTTACAGCCCTGAATCCTTGTGAATGTTAAGTGACCATTAGCTGTGGGTTCAAAGCCGCTCTTGTGGGAAACGGCCACAAGGCGGCAGCATTTCTACATTTCCAACTCTGGGATTTGGGGCCACAGAGCTTTCGTGGCAATCGTGGTAGTAAGCTGCGAATTAGAGTGCAATGTGCCAGTGCAAACCCCCAAGAGCTTATATCACCTAAATTGTTGTTTGCTTTTTAAATTTAATTATCAGTGGAAATTTGATCAAAATGTAGATTCTCCTAGGTGTACAGTTTCTGGTTCATCCTATCAATGTATCTGTCTATATTCCTCTTTGGATCCATTCCCGTGTATGTTATTATAGAGTGTTGAGTAGACCTCTCTTTGTATTCCTTAGGTATTTTGTGATTATATATTTCCTATGTATTAGTATATGTCTGTTAACCCCCATATCCTAATTCATACATTCCTTACACCTTTCCATTTGGTTAAACATAATTTGGTTTTCTGAATCTATGCGTGTCCTTCTCTTGGAAATTATTTCATGGGTATCAATTCTTAGGTAACACCTATAAGTGATGTCATAGGATGTCTGTCTTTCGGTTTCTTTCTTACTTCCAGTGTGGTGATTATCTCTAGGTCCTTCTATGGTGGTGCCAACGGCACTGTTCCATGCTTTTTCATGGCTAAGATTCCATTGTGTACATGGACGACTTCTTCTTGGTGCATTTTTCTGTTGATGCACATTTTGGTTTCTTCCAGGTTTGGCTATGGTACACCTTGCTGCAGTGCAGGATTGCCAGCCTGTGTGTTTTTGATTCTGGTCTACTCAGGTGATAGGCCCATGAGTGGGCCTACCAGATCACATGGTAGCTCCATTTTTACCCTTAAACGCACCTCCATTCTGTTCTCACGACTGGCTCTTACCAGGTTGCAACCCACCAGCAGCTAAAGGGTACGCAGTTCTCTAAAACCCCTTCAGCATTTATTTTTTGTAGACTTTTTTTGCTGATGATCATTCTGACGGCTGTCAGGTGAACGTTTGTGTACACTGGATTTGCATGGCTTTATTGATTCCTGATGTTCAGCCTTTTTCCATTCCCGCTGTTTTAAGAAAAAAGAAAGAGTGGGAGGGAGACGCAAAAGGGAGGGGATATGGAAACATGTATATGTATAACTGATTAAATTTGTTATAAAGCAAAAAATTTAATAAAATAAAAATAAAAAATAAAAAAAATAAAAAAAAATAAAAAAAAAGAAATAAGAGAGAAGGTCCTTCAGGGAGATAAAAAAAAATTGCCTTAGCTATTCATGTATTTTGACTTACATGAACTTTGGATTCAGATTATCAAATTTGCTGAAGAATTCATTTTGTAATTTTATTGGAACTTATTAAATATGTAGCTTAACGTAAGGAGATATTTTTATTAAAATGTGCCCTTTCTTCCTTGAAAATAATCTTCATTTATTCAGATTTTCTTATTATGCCCTTCACAAAATTTCAGAATTTCTCTATAAAAATCTAACATTGAAAAAATTAATTTCTTGACATGTTATAATATTTGTGGGCTTCCCTGGTGGCGCCGTGGTTGAGAGTCCGCCTGCTGATGCAGGGGACGCGGGTTCATGCCCCGGTCCAGGAAGATCCCACATGCCGTGGAGCGTCTGGGCCCATGAGCCATGGCCACTGTGCCTGCGCATCAGGAGCCTGTGCTCCGCGGCGGGAGAGGCCACAACAGTGAGAGGCCAGTGTACCGCAAAAAAAAAAAAGTATTTATTATATTTGCTGCTCTTGAGAATGACTTGGTATAAAAAAAATTGGTAAAAGAAATACTTTTGAGTTGTTATGCTGACTTTTTATCTTACCGGAAATTTCTGCTGAATTATCTTATTCATAGTTTTTCCATTCCTTGCCTTGATTTTGATAAGATTATCATATCATTTGCAAATAATGACAAACTTTCTCTTCCTTTCAGAAGTGTGCAATGTGGTTAACATTTTAAATTTCCAAACCACAACAGATTGACTGATGTGCAGTCTATCTGACACATTCTCTAATTCTTACACTGCTTATTCTTTTCTTATTCTATTGACTAGGACTTATAGAACAATGTGCAATAGTTGTGGTCTCCAAACTTTAACTTTAAAGTTTTATCATTAAATATATTTGCTAAAGGATCTTTAAAAAATCCTTCTCTCGTTAGGTTAAGGAATTTCCTTATTTTACTAATTTACTAAGCAGTTTTTTTTCATAGATGCCTTTTCTATAGCCATTGAAATCACCATTAAAACATGTATTAATGTGATAACATTAACAGTACCTAGATTTTTTTGCTACTCATCATGACTTTATTTCTGGAATATGTACTACTTTATCATTATTAACAAATTTTGCGTTCAATTTACTTATAATTTATTTAGAAAGTTGGGATCTATTTTATGTGTGTGTATATGTATGTATGTAATTAAAAGTGGTACCTAACTCTGTTCATTTAAACACTTCCATTTAATTTTACCACTTTTGTTTATTAAGTACCTGAGAAGTAAACTATCATTTCTTCATGGGGAACCTCTCTGAACTCCAGCCTAAATAGAGCCCTTTGTTAGCCCTCTCACTGTACCCTGTATTATAACTACGTAGTTATCTATGAAGTGGATTATTGACCGAGTCACCCACTAGGCTTTAAGTTCCATAAGGTCCGGGGATTTTATCTGTTTAACTCACTGCTGTAATCCTGGGACCTAACTTGCAATTAGTACATAGTAGACACTTTAAAAATTATCTGTAGAATGAACACATGATTAAATAAATAGTAGTTTGAAAGCTGAAAAAAAAGAAAAAAGAAAGAAAGAAAAAGAAACAGAAGACAAATGTGCATAAATTATGCCTCTTGAAACTGTCGGTTTGAAATATGGATGCCTTTGAATTTTTTTGGTCGATATACGACCCCAGGATTTGTTTTCAGTGCAGGTGTGATTTACAGGCCTGCAATTATTTTGAATATCAACTGACCATTAACGCTGGGATTAAAGCTGCTGTCGTGTGAAACGCCCACAAGGTGGCAGCTGTTCTACTTTACCAAATCTGGTTACTAGGGCAACAGAGCCTCAATGGAAGTTGTGTTCTAGGTTGTAATTTAGAATGGCGTGTGCCAGGGAAAAGCCCCTTAAGTATATGTCTCACTACTTCTTGTTCGTTTATTTAATTTAATTTTTATTTTTATCACAGCAAGTTTGATTACAAAGTTTGGCTTGTTCTAGGTGTGCAAGATGTGGTTCTTTGACACATAAACATATGTCTATTCTTCCTGGAATCCTTTTCCCATGTACGTTATGACAGAATGTTGAATAGTCTTCTCTTGGTATTCTGTAGGTCTTTGGTGATGATATATTTCACCTGTGTTTGTATATGTCTGTTAACCCCAATATCCTAATGTATCCAATCCTCACAAATTTCCATTGGTGAACCATAAGTTTGTTGAATGAATCAGTGGTTGCCCTCCTCTGTGGAAATATCTTCACTGGTATCCATTTATAGGTAATACCTAAAAGTGATATCATACGATATGTGTCTTTCTCTTTCTAACATACTACAAGTTGTGTGATTGCCTCTAGACTCATCTACAGTGCTGCAAATGACATCGTGTCCTTTTTTTCCTTGTCCAATACTCTGTCTGTACATGTACCAGTTTTCTTTGTCCACTCATATGTTGATGGACTTTTTGGTTGCTTCCATGATTTGGCAATTGTAATGCTGCGGCAATGCACATTCGCCTCCCTGTGTCTTTCCAATTCTGTCTTCTTAGGTTATAGGCCCAGGAGTGGGCCTGCTGGATCATATGGTAGAAAAATATTTACGTAGTAAAAGCACCTCTATTCTGTTCTCGTTAGTGGCTCTTACCAGGTCACATCCCACTTAAAGTTGAGGGTATGCGCTTCTGCACAACACCTTCAGCATTTATTGTTTGTATTTTTTTTTGCTGAAGTTTATTCTGACAAGTGTGAGCCGCTATATGTTTGTGGTTGGATTTGCATGCGTCTCATAATCCATTGAAATTGAGCTTTCTGGCTTGTCCTTTTTTTCTTCAAACTGTGAGTAGAGCTTACCTCTTCCAATTGTTTTCGTGAAGTATGTGTGACATTTAGAAATATTTTGGCCATTACCTGCCTAATGACATTCTGAGGGCAGGTTTCATTTACAGCCCTCCAGTACTGGTGCATATGAAGTGACCCTTAGCACAGTTTTTAAAGCTGCTGTTGCAGGTCACGGCCAGAGGGTGGCAGCATTTCTGCTTTTCACAAGCTTTTAACTAGGGAAACAGACTACCTTGCAGTGGTATTTCTCGGTTATAAATTAGAGTGGAATGTGCCTGGATAAACCCCCAAAAGCTGATGTGTTTTTTTTTTTTACTTTTGTTTGTTTTCTAGATTGAGTTTATATTTTTTTATTGGAGTCATATTCCATTGTGTACATGGACCACTTCTTCTTTGTGCATTCCTCTGTTGATGGACATTTTCGTAGCTTCCAAGTTTTGGCTATGATAAATATTGCTGGAGGGCAGGATTGCCAGGCTGTTTTTTTCTTGTTTTGCAGTACGTAGGCCACTCACTGCCATGGCCACTCCGATTGCAGAGCACAGGCTCTGGACGCACAGGCCCAGCAGCCATAGCTCACGGGACCAGCCGCTCCACGGCATGTGTGTTTTTCCCGAACCGGGGCATAAACCCGTGTCCCCTGCTTCGGCGGCGGACTCTCAACCACTGCGCCACCAGTGAAGTCCAGCCTGTGACTTTTTGATTCTCATCCTCTCAGGCGATAGGCCCAGCAGTGGGTATGCTTGATTGAATGGTAGCTCAGTACTTACCTTTTCAATGCACCTCCTTTGTGTTTTCCTTACTGGCTCTTAGCATGTCCCACGTTGAACCAAACCTAGGCATTTCTCCACAACCCCTTCAGCATTTATTGTTTGCAGAATTTTTGCTGATGGTCATTCTGACTGTTGTGAGCTGATAGGACTTTTGTAATTTGGATTTGCATGTCCTTAATTCTTTCTAAGGTTCATTTTTCCACACCTTTTAAAATTTCTGTTAACGAGCAAATGAAAAAAACGTAGAATACAATTAACCTCTTGAAATTGTCTTCTTGAAAGGTTGCCTTCAAAATTGAATTTTTTGGTCAATATTCGCTCCCAGGATTGTTTTTGAGGGCAGGTGTCATTCACAGGCCTGTAATGAGTGTGAATATTTAGTGACCATTAGCACTGGGTTGAAAGCTGCTGTTGTGGTAAACAGCCACTAGGTGGCAGCATTTCTCCATTCACAAATCTCGTTACTAGGGCAGCAGAGCCGTTCTGGAATCCCTGTTCCTAGGTTGTAAATTAAAATGGAATGTGCCAGGAGAAAACCCCATAAGTTTATGTTACATTATTTCTTGTTTGTTGTTTTAGTTTTTTTTAATAGGCGCAATGGTTAGATTATTGTTTGTCCTAGGTGTACACAATCTGGTTCATTTGTGCCTAACATATATATATATATATATGTATATATATATATATATATATATATACATATATATATATATATACATATATATATTCATGCACAGATCCCCTTCCCATGTAAATTATTGCAGAGTGTTCCATAGACCTCCCTTGCTATATGGTCGGTCTTTTTGTTATGTGTATTTAATAGGTATTTGTACACGTATGGTAACCCTAATCTTAATTTTTCCATTACTCCCACCTTTCCTTTTAGATAAGCCTAGTTTTTTTTCTAAGTGTGTGAGTGTCTTTCTCTGTGCAAATATGTTCATTTGTGTCAGTTGTTAGATAATGCCTGTAAGTGATATCATAGGATATGTCTTTTGCTTTCCGACTTACCTCATGTTCTGTGATTATCTCTAGGCTCAACTATGGTGCCTGAAAGAGCAGTGTTTCATTGTTTTCCATGGCTAATATTCCATTGTGTACATGGACCACTTCTTCTTTTTCAACTGATATGGTGATGGACATTTTGGTTGCTTCCGTGTCTTGGCTATTGTGAAAATTCCTGCAGTGCAGCTGTTGAAGCCTGTGCCTTCTCGACTCTGGACTTGTCAGGTGAGAGTCTCAGCGGTGGGCCTGCTGAACGGAATGGTGGCTCAATTTTTACTTTTAAACGCAGCTCCTTTCTATTCTTATTATTGGCTGTCACCACTTTACATCTCACCAGCAGCTAGAGGGTACACAGTTCTCTAAAACACCTTCAGCATTTAATGTTTGTAGACTTCCAGCTGATGGTAGTTGACATGTGTGAGTTGAAATCATTTTGGAGGTTAGATTTGCATGAGTGTAATAATTACTGATGTTGAGCTTTTATCCATTTTCCTCTTTTTTGAAAATGAGTGAGTAAAACTTACCCCTCCATCCAATCTCCTTGAAAAATTTAACACTTTTGAATTTTTTTGGCCATTCCCTACCTCCGCACAATTTTTTAGGGCAGGTGTCCTTTACAGCCCTGAATCCTTGTGAATGTTAAGTGACCATTAGCTGTGGGTTCAAAGCCGCTCTTGTGGGAAACGGCCACAAGGCGGCAGCATTTCTACATTTCCAACTCTGGGATTTTGGGCCACAGAGCTTTCGTGGCAATCGTGTTAGTAAGCTGCGAATTAGAGTGCAATGTGCCAGTGCAAACCCCCAAGAGCTTATATCTCCTAAATTGTTGTTTTCTTTTTAAATTTAATTATCAGAGGAAATTTGATCAAAATGTAGATTCTCCTAGGTGTACAGTTTCTGGTTCATCCTATCAATGTATCTGTCTATATTCCTCTTTGGATCCATTCCCGTGTATGTTATTATAGAGTGTTGAGTAGACCTCTCTTTGTATTCCTTAGGTATTTTGTGATTATATATTTCCTATGTATTAGTATATGTCTGTTAACCCCCATATCCTAATTCATACATTCCTTACACCTTTCCATTTGGTTAAACATAATTTGGTTTTCTGAATCTATGCATGTCCTTCTCTTGGAAATTATTTCATGGGTATCAATTCTTAGGTAACACCTATAAGTGATGTCATAGGATGTCTGTCTTACGGTTTCTTTCTTACTTCCAGTGTGGTGATTATCGCTAGGTCCTTCTATGGTGGTGCCAACGGCACTGTTCCATGCTTTTTCATGGCTAAGATTCCATTGTGTACATGGACGACTTCTTCTTGGTGCATTTTTCTGTTGATGCACATTTTGGTTTCTTCCAGGTTTGGCTATGGTACACCTTGCTGCAGTGCAGGATTGCCAGCCTGTGTGTTTTTGATTCTGGTCTACTCAGGTGATAGACCCATGAGTGGGCCTACCAGATCATATGGTAGCTCCATTTTTACCCTTAAACGCACCTCCATTCTGTTCTCACGACTGGCTCTTACCAGGTTGCAACCCACCAGCAGCTAAAGGGTACACAGTTCTCTAAAA